>NC_066883.1:9947699-10130199 GCF_022985175.1 Labeo rohita
TTTGTTTGTTTGTTTGTTTTATAACTGATATTCACTTTCAGTGCATTTCCAGACACACTGCACTTTACTGTATGCCCCTCATCTACTTTTCGATTCAGCTGGGTTTGTGTTCATCTGTCTGCCACACCCTAACTTAACACTATGTTTGGATGAGTATACACATCATTTCACAGATCTTGTTTGTCCATGTTAGTTTACAATGCATTAACTAATGTTGACAGATATTTTGATTTAAAAAAATATTAGTAAATGTAGAAATTAACATTAATTAATAAAATTAATAAATGCTGTATTATTGTTGCTCATTAGTGCATGTTATGCACTTAAATAATATTAAAGTGATCACTCAAAATTTTGTCATCATTTACTCACCTTCATGTTGTTCACAAAACAAGATATTCTGAAGAATGATAGATACTGGAAGTCAAAGGCTACCAGGAACTGTTTGGTTATCAACGTTCTTCAAAATATCTTCTTTCAACAGAAGAAAGAATCACGTGAGGGTGAGCAAATGATGACAGGATTTTTATTTTGGGGTGAACTATCCTTTTAACAAATAAATCCTTATTGTAAAGTGTTACCTTAAAGGAGAAGTCCACTTCCAAAACAAAGATTCTCATATTGTCATCCATGTTCATGTCTTTCATTCTTCGGTCGTAAAGAAATTATGTTTTTTGAGGAAAACATTTCTGCATTTTTCTTCATATAATGGACTGATATGGTGCCACGATTTTGAACTTCCAAAATGCAGTTTAAATGCGGCTTCAAACGATCCCAAATGCGGTTGTAAATGATCCCAGCCGAGAAAGAAGGGTCTTATCTAGCGAAACGAATGGTTATTTTCATAAAAAAAAAAAAACAATTTAAATACTTTTTAATCTCAAACGCTCGTCTTGCCTACCCTCTCCCTGAGCTCTGTGTATTCTGGCTCAAGACAGTTAGGGTATGACGAAAAACTCCAATCGTGTTTTCTCCCTCAACTTCAAATATCATTTCAAAATCATCCTACATCGCTGCAGAAGTTCCGACACAGTCTTTGCAAAGTGAACATGCAAAGAAGACCAAACACCCTTAACAAAAAAGGTAAAACAGCGATATAGGACAATTTCGAAGTTGAGGGAGAACATGAGATGGGAGTTTTTCGACATACCCTAACTGTCATGAACTGAAAAAAACAGTCCAGGCAGAGTAAGACAAGATGAGCATTTGGCATTAAAAAGTATATAAATTATATTATTTTTATTAAAATAACCAATCGTTTCGCTAGATAAGACCCTTCTTCCTCAGCTGGGATTGTTTACAACCGCATTTGGGATCATTTGAAGCTGCATTTAAACTGCATTTTAGAAGTTCAAAATCGGGGCACCATATCAGTCCATTATATGGAGAAAAATGCAAAAATGTTTTCCTCAAAAAACATAATTTCTTTAAAACTGAAGAAAGAAAGACATGAACATCTTGGATGACAAGGGGGTGAGTACATTATCTGTGAATCTTTGTTTTGGAAATGGACTTCTCCTTTTAAAGTAGTAGACAGTACATTGTACATTGCTAGCTTTTCCAAACAAAGCCGCATATAAACCTTTTCACATGGAGCATGCTGTTCCTGTTAATCTACTGCATTTGTGTAATGTTATTAATCACAATTAACCAGGCACGCTTTCTCACGGTTTCAAACACTTAAGTTGAAAGGACTGCAATTTTTAATTACCTAATGTGTAGAAATCTTATTTTGTCTTGACTAATGTTTATATTTGCAATCATTTCAAAGTTACATATAATGACTATGCAATTAAAAATCTATGTAATTACTTGTACTTACAACTTTATTTTGTATACAGCTATGTAATTACAACCCTATTACATTTTACTACCCTAATGTTTGTTTGAGGAAAAAGGTTTTTTTTCTCCCACTGTTATAGTGCATTGTCTTAAAAGAAGAAATGTGCTGTTTTCAACATTGCAAACTGACCGATGATGTCCATTTTTTACATGTCAACATTCCCATTGTCTAATATAACAACCCCTTTTTCTTTCTTAGCACTGTTTCTCACTTTTCACCAGTGAATGTTCCTCCACTTCATTAACTCATGCCTGTTTTCATTCTGAGGGACCTGTTTTAAAACTACCTAGGAATCCGTGGTGCCTTATGCCTGTGCCTTAGAAGATGCTGTACTGTCATAACATTTTTAATTTCTTTTTTCCTGGGATACGCTGTTTGTTCTTCTAGAAAAAGGAAATTGTAGAGGCTGAGCAGAATGGAGATGTACACCCAGCAGAGCTGGAAGACGACGATCCAGGCAAGACGGTAGAGACAGATGCTCAAGATGAGAACGCAGAAGAGGAGGAACCGGCAGAAGAAGACGAAGAAAGTGTAACTGACCGTCAAAACTCCTGTTTAATCCTCATTCCTGCTCAAACATCATCTCTTTTCCCATAGCAGCTTATTCTTTTTTTTTCATTTAATCTCATCATTTGCTTCATCTATTAACCTCCTGATTTTTCATGCAGGTCCCTTCCCATGCAATTGAAATTAACATCTAACACTCTGCCTTACCATCTCCTCTGTTGTAGTTTGATTCCTGCTAGTGTTTCCTGTTGACAGTGTGACTTTTAAGATTGTTGTGTGGTGTTTATTTAGTAAATGTGTTTTTCTCTCTGATTTAGTTTGCATTTTAATTTTGTACTTTCTTTTTCTCAGAGAAAGGTAGCTGAGGAGGAAGTGCAGGTAAGCAAAAAGTGCTTAAACAATTCTGCTTGTCTTGGTCGGTGTATAACAACTTGACCATGGAAGTAACATCTAAATCTAATTCTATTTAATTTTATACATTACATTTCTGAATGAACCATTTCTTTTCTTCTTTGACTCACAGGAGGAAGAAGAAGAGGATAGGGTAAGACTGAAATCTAAATTTTGTGTCTCTTAAGAAGCAATTTTAACAACAGTGGCCCCAGTCTTGACATTTCAAAAAGATTCATGTTAGTCTATGAGATCATTCATAGCAGTTAAATAAAAAAAAAACTTTTTTATTGGACTGCAGCATGTTTGGTAATCAAAATTAAAGTGTTGCTTTTGCCCAAGGAGGAGAAATATAGAGAAACAAATCACAAGGTGGAGGGACAGTTGTCTTTAGAGCACTGTCTTTGGTCAGCCAAACAGTGGAAGTCAAAAAAAAAAAAAAACAGTTGTTCTGGATTCCCATGGTCGTGGAAATCCTGAGTATATCAAAGAACAATTATGGTTTCCAGATCTAGAAAAGTCAATCAATCAAATCAATAAATCAATAAATTTGCAAGTTCAATTTAATTGACTAGATATTTCTTGTTAAAGGAGAAGTTCACTTCCAGAACTAAAATTTACAGGTAATTTACTCACCCCCTTGTCATCCAAGATGTTCATGTCTTTCTTTCTTTAGTCGATACGAAATTGTTTCTTGAGGAAAACATTTCAGGAATGTTCTCCATATAGTGGACTTCAATGGTGCCCCCAAGTTTAAACTTCCAAAATGCACTTTAAATGCATCATTAAGGCTCTAAACGATCCCAGCCGAGGTAAGAAGGGTCTTATCTAGCAAAACAATTAGTTATTTTCAAACAAATTGACTATTTGTGTACTTTTTAACCTCAAACGCTCATCTTGTCTAAGTCTGCGTCTAACTCATTTTTTTCCGGTTCAATACGGTCAATACAGTTAGGGTATGTCGAAAAACTCCCATCTCGTTTTCTTCCCCAACTTCAAAATCATCCTACATCGCTGCAGAATACCCAGTGTTTACAAAGTGAACATGCAACAGAGATCAAATGGCCTTCACAAAAAAAAGGTAAACAGCAATGTAGGACCATTTTGACGTTGAAGAAGAAAACGAGATGGGAGTTTTTTGACGTACCCTAACTGTATTGACCCAAATTACACAGACTACGCATGCGCATTGTAGAGACGAGACAAGACGAGCATATATTGAGGTTAAAAAGTATATAAATTGTCAATTTGTTTAGAAAATGACTGATTGTTTCGCTAGATAAGACCCTTCTTCTTCGTTTAGAGCCATTTGAAGCTGCATTTAAACTGCATTTTGGACGTTCAAAATCCACTATATGGAGAGAAATCCTAAAATGTTTTCCTCAAGAAACATAATTTCTTATCGACTAAAGAAAGAAAGACATGAACATTTTGGATGACAAGGGGGTGAGTAAATTATCTGTAAATTTTTGGTCTGGAAGTGAACTTCTCCTTTAAGAGTTTGTGTAGATTAAATTTTTCCCACAAGCCAATGAGAAATATCAGTCTGTCTTAATGAAGACATTTATTTATTTATTTATTTATTTATTTTTAATCCTTTCAAAAGATCCAGTAATCATGAACAAATTTCAAATTTTATGGAAAAAAAATATTTATTTATTGACTGATTGACTGATTGATTCATTCATTTATTTAAAATTACTTCTCATGAAAAATTGACAGGTTGATTCATACCTGCTCATTTATTTATTCACAGTTTTAAAAAATACAATGAAACACTTGTCAGAAAGATCATTATAGAAAAAGCTAATGTTCACTATTCGATGTTTCAGGTTGAGGACAACCATCTGGTCTCAGAGGTGAATTTTATTCTAGAGTGAACAGATTGTAGATCTGGAGTGTGTTTGTAACTCTACTATTCTCTCCCATCCATTCCCTCTTATCTTGCTGACAACATGATTTCCATTGTTATTATTTATTTTGCATCCATGTGTCTCCCATCTGCTTCTCACAGTCAGTCATTTACTGAGAAAGCATTTTCACTTGGAAGGCGACTCGTTTGCATTGGGTTTTGCCTGTGTTTCGTTTTCATTCCCCTTTTGCCTTACAGGTGTCATGGATGCATTTTCTGTTTCCATCAAAGTTCTCCATCAAAACATTTCTTCAAAAGTGTTTTATTAACTTTTTGCAGTTACTAAAATAACAGACATGAAAGTCATCATTAGGGTGATCGTCTGTTTCACAGATCCAACAAAAATATGCACTGAATATGCAGCAATGTGATAAAATTTGGTATGTTAGTTTGACACAATATCATTGACACACGCTAGCTATGCCTATTATGTTATGTTTTTACAATGCATCACACAAACAACTTATAGACTTTGACCAAAAATCTAAGCTTTAAAAGAAATACTTTTTTACCATGAAAATTATTTTTTGTAGAAGCAATGGTCACATGTGGCTGATTTCTTTCAAGAAGGATGAGGGGCCAATAAATAATGTGCACTACGAATATATTCATTGTAGCTTATTCCTGCTTTAAGAAATCAGCCATGTTGCAACTGCCCCTTGTTGCAACCGTCCCCTTCTGTCCCCTACTACTTATGCCATTCCTTTAGCTTCATTCTGATGTTAAATATCAGACGCCATTCTGATATTTAATGCCCACTTGTCAAAATCCATCCACAGACAAAAATCCTGCACTATATTTTTATTTTTATTGAATATCCAGCTTAAAATACATACATAGAACATATGTATGTTACATATATTATGTTACATATTACATATGTAAACATATAGAACATGTATGTATGTGGATACAGTAGTATGTACTATATGTTCAATTTTTAATATATAGCCAGATGATAATATAGTTAACATATTTTGCTGAAATAACAATCAAGCAGTTGAGATTTGCTAATATAGTACATACAGCTTAACGTGAGTGTACATATCTGATTTTTAATTGATTGTTTTGTTTTGATTTTAAAATCAATATAAGTTTTGAATGAAATCAGATAACACACCTGCTGTTCAGTGACATTCTGATGTGTTTCCAACACAAAACTGGAAAGTACTAAATTCAGGTTATCAGTTCTATTTCTTTCGTCCCAATTGAGCAAGTTAAAAGCTTCTTTCTATTCCTTCTTCTTTCTCCCTACCTGTTTTTTTTATAGGCAGAAGATGAATTGGTGTCTGAGGTAACTTGGGTTTGATGAGAAGTGTATCTCTGTCTCTGTTGTTGTAGTTGTGATTTGCATTTTTTCCCTTTATTTGGTCACTGATTTTCCTCTTTCATTCTTCCTTCTAACCTCCTGTTTGACTTCTCTCCTCTAGCTGCCTCCTGCCAGTCTCTTTCTTCTCTCTCCATCTGTTTCTGCAGTTGCATGCGTCTCTCATGTTGCTCTGTTCAGCTTTAGCTCACATTCCTCTCATCTGATTCAGTCTGTTCTTCCCTATAGGAGGAAGAAGAACTCCGAGAGCTTGAGGTAGATTAATACATGTTTTTCCTTTTCTTTAAGATTTCATCTCTGTATTTCCTACTCTTTCACTTTTTCTTTCCTCTTCGTGTGTGTGTGTGTGTGTGTGTGTGCGCACATGTACAGCTATCTTTGTGAGGGCCAATTTGACCATTGGAGTGAGGACAGTTTTGTAAAGAAAGGACATTTTGGCTGGTACTCACTTTGTCTGAAGACCCCTTTGAAGTCCTGCTTGAGGGTCAACACTTGATTTTAGGGATAAGGTTATAATTGGGTAAAGGTGAGGTTTAGGGTAAGGGTTTGGGTGAGGCACTTAGTTCTGATGGGCAGGGTTAGGGTAAGGAGCTAGAGATTGCTTTGTGTCTATGTATGACCTCACAAAGATAGCTATACAGAGTTGTGTGTGTGTGTTTTCTTTCTTTTTTTCTAACTGCACAACGTATCTGTTCATGACTAGCACCTGTGTTGTCAGTCGTTTTGTGTTTTGGACCAAATTGAACATATCAGAGACATAAGCGATTCATTCAAGCACATTAGTTTAGCTTATTTAGGAAGTAGTCAAAAAAGGTCAGTTATGCATAATTACATGCAACTAACCCTAAAGAAAACCCTAACCTTATAATAAGTACATGCTGATAATTAATATTACTTAGTACTTAAATGTACTGTTACTCTGTAAAATAACACTGTATTTTTAATCATTTTTAATAATTTAATAATTGATTGTAATTGCTACTATAATAGCCGCTGTATTATATATTCATTTCCTTTCGAAACTATAAAGGTTGAGCTTGTGAGGACAAAACCTGGGGCAGTAAATTGATTTTTATAAAGACATTATTCAGCAAGGATGCATAAACTTTATCAAAAGCAATAGTAAAAACATTTACATTTAAATTCTATTTTAAATAAATAGAATTTATTTTTTTTTGAAGATTCTATTCATCAAAGAATTAAAAGTTTTCAGAAAAATATTCAGCAGATGTTTAATAATAAGAAATACTTCTTGAGCAACAAATCAGCATTGTAAATAATAAGAGACTTAATTCAAAAACTCAAAAAAACAAAACAAAACAAAAAAACAGACCCCAAACATTTAAATGGTGGTGTAATTACACATATTTTTGAATAATTATAAATCATATTAAAATAATTTAAGCAAATCCAACCAAATCATTTCATGAACCAAATTTCATATTTCACAGTGCATCACATTTAGTTAACAATTGCAATCCATTCATTGTTAGAGCAAATATTTGCACTTCTTGATGTACGTTACAGTCATAACCTGGAAGAATTTTATTTGTCAGTATGACAACATTTTAATATTTTTAGTTTTTTTCTTTATAGTGAGAAATACAGACCAAAAGCTAAAACAAAAACTACATTAAATATTACTGTTAGCAATCAAAGGTTTTGAAACACTATACTGTTAGAAGATCATACACATTTTACTCTTTAATTTATTTGAATATTCTATATATTTCTATATATTTCTAGGTATAAATAATGTACATTTTTTTTTTTTCACTACATTAACAAATTAACTGTTTCTAAAAAAATAAATGCTACTAAATACAAAGGCAAATTATCCTGACTGCACATATGAATACTTTTGAATATTAAAGCAATCATGTTGTACAAAGTTAACACATGATCAGGAAATGTTGCGGGCCAGATTTACTCACATCATCCACATCCAGTGCTACTCATTGTGTCAAAGCATGTGCACTAACTAGCTATGTGATTTTATTTTTGTGACATACACTTATAGACACCTTAGCAACACATCCTTTTATTGCTCACATTCAGTTGCAGTGAACTTTGCAGACCGTCTCCGTGATCATTACCTGCTCTCCCTTTCATCCAGACATACTGCTTAGCTCTCTACCTCTCTCTCAGCTCTCTGGATTCTTTATTTTTTTTCCCAAATCCAGTCATTCCAGCCCTCATTTATGTTGCAGGAGCAGAAATCATGAAAGGTCTTTCCAGTGGCTGTCACTTTTAGGATCTTTCTTTTTTTGCGGAAACACACATATACCCACTCAAATATTTTTTCACTACCTGTTCTTTTGTAGATTTAGCTCAGAGAACTTCTGTCTGGGTGTAGTGTAACCTTTTTCTCCCTCAGTAGCTGTTTCTGTCACTCAAACGTACACTGATGCATTATCTTGTTTTAATACTGAATTCCTTCATCGCAGGAGGAAGAGGAACAAGCCTCAGAGGTACTTTAGCACGTTCTTAGCTCGTTTCAGCATGTTGTGGTCGGTGGAGTCCGGGGCGCTGGTGCATGGCATCAGTTGTGTTCCAAATCTTTTACATTGACTAGATCTGTGGTTTTCAACCAGGGCCCTATTAGAGAGTGGCTGTAGTGTGGCTTAAAACGATTTAAAATTTGACAAAACTAGGTTTTAAATAAGATAAAATGACTAAAACAAAGATATAAGGTAAAATCAAATTTTAAAAAATTTAATTTCAGGGTTTCTGCGGGTATTAAAAAGTCTCAATTCGCCCTTCCACATATTAAAGCTTTAAAACGTCTTAAATCATGACATGAAATGTTCCATGCATTGCAAGACTAAATGCCTTCCTCAGTATTTTTGTTATCCAATACAAATATCTACACCTTTTTAAATCAAGATACATTTACTCAAGATGCAAATGTAGAATGGAGTCTTTATTCTTAATACTAATAATACCTTTTAATGAGGTACGGTGCTTTCCCTTTAAAAGATGTTTACATAAAAAAGTCCACTAGAAAAAATAATAGTTGAATTATATAGTATAGTTATAGTAAAAATGACCCGTTTTTGTTTAGTGATAGTTGTTCATGAGTCCCTTTTTTGTCCTAAACAGTTAAACTGCCTGCTGTTCTTCTGAAAAATCCTTCGGGTCCCACAAATTCTTTGGTTTTGCAGCATTTTTGTGTATTTGAACCCTTTCCAACAGTGATTGTATGATTTTGAGATCCATCTTTTCACACTGAGGACAACTGAGGGACTCATATGCAACTATTACAGAAGGTTCAAATGCTCACTGATGCTTCAAAAGAAAAAACAATGCATTAAGAGCCGGGGGGTGAAAACTTTTGAGCAGAATGAAGATGTGTACATTTTTCTTATTTTTCCTCAATTACATATTTAGAAGATACTTACACGTTTCACAGAAGAAAAAATAAGTAAAATTTAACCTGATCTTCAAATTCAAAAAGTTTTTACCCCCCGGCTCTTAATGCATTGAGTTTCCTTCTGGAGGATCAGTGAGCGTTTGAACTTTCTGTAATAGTTGCATATAGTTGTAATAGTCCCTCAGTTGTCATCAATGTGAAAAGATGGATCTCAAAATCATACAGTCATTGTTGGAAAGGGTTCAAATACACAAAAATGCTGAAAAACCAAAGAATTTGTGGGACCTGAATTTTTTTTTTCTGAAGAACAGCGGGCGGTTTAACTGTTTAGGACAAACAAGAGACTCATGAACAACTATCACTAAACAAACGAACACAGCTGTGGATCATTCAACAACACAGTACTAAGAATCAAGTGTATGCAAACTTTTGAACAGGGTCATTTTTATAAATTCAGCTATTTTTTATCTTGTGGATTCTCATATGTGTATGTCTTTTATGTAAAATATCTTATTCAGGTCAGTGCTAAATAAAAAAATAACATGCATTTTGTATGATCCCTCTTATTTTGGTAAAATAATTAACATTTTGCAGATTCTGCAAGGTGTATGTAAACTTTTGACCTCAACAGTAAGTTATGGAAATTGCTATCATATACTATGAATAATTTATTATAATATATAATATAATTAACCTTATTGTCTTTGAGTCCAGGAGGTTGAGAACTACTGGACTAGATACTTGCATCTGAATAAGATTTGCCTTTATATTTGTGTCACTAAATTGCTTGATTAGAAAATAGTCAGGCAATTTAAACTTACTGTTACAGTGTTTAAAGCTGCTGAAAATTATTCGCTTTTTGAATATTACACACTAAATGTCCCTGTCTGACACTGATACAAGTGCCCTCGAAACTACTTTTCTCGAATTTCTTTGGAAATATTAACCTTGGCTGAGATTTTTCTCCTAAAGTACACAAGTGAACTGACTTGCTTTAAACAGACACACACTCTTAAAAGTAAGATTCTTTATTGGCATCGATGGTTCCTTAAAGAACCTTGAACATCCATGGAACCTTTTAACTGCAGAAAAGGTTCTTTATAATGGAAAAAGGTTTCCTTAGATTTTTAAAATATTCTTCAAAATGGTTCTTTTAAGAACTGTTTACTGGAAGGTTCTTTGGCGAGCCGAAAATGGTTCTTCTATTGCATCACTGCAAAAACACCTCTTTGGAACCTTTGTTTTTAAGAATGCATCTTAGATAATCAGAAAACTTAGATGTGCCGTTCTACCTGTCAGTCATTTTGCATCTTTGAGTTTACTGACGTTATGTTTATGGACTTATGTTTAAGTATTTAGGGGGTGGGTTTTGGAAACAGAATATATAGTATAATATCTAATGCACTTAAAACTGGCAGAAAGCAGCAGGACAACTAACATAACTTACAGCAGCTTTAAACTGATCAAACAAACACCACAAAAATAAGATGCTTTTTAAATATTTTTATTGAACACTTGAACAGTTTAAAATGTCTGCCATGGTAATTGCTGGGTCAGTGTGTTCAATAAAGACATAAAAAAGTATTTATTCAAGGTTTTGTTTAATCAGAATTGGTTTATTATTGGATGTACAACCTAACAAGTTTTTGAACCTTGTTTTGCTACTTATTTGTTAGTGTGTTGTACATTTTTAATGTATTTCTATGAAAGATAACTTTTGTATTTTGTTTGTTTGTTTGTTTTGCTGGCTGATATGATAGTGTTCTTGGTTCATGGCAAAGTCATGCAAACGTTTTCGGCTACCAGTGTCTTTAAAGAAATGTGCTATCATCATGTATCTGGATGGCCAAATTGTGTTGGGGTTTATTGCTTCAGTTTTATTTTTTTTATGCTTTTCTTTTTTTATGCAATATATGCATGAATGGGTTTTTTTAAGGCCAAGAATGGGTAAAATGCATTGTGTGCATCAAAGAGTTGAACTGATGCTATCATGATGTTGTTGCATTAGGAACATCTTTCAAATGTTGATCAAGACCATCAGCATGCAATACTTACTGGTTTGGAAATGTTGAATTGAGATGAGCAGGACATGGACTTTGCCCATTTAGGATGGCATGGTTGACATCCAGGGAAGGCAATGCAGTGAATGTTTTTTTTTTTTTTTGATGTGGAGTAAAAAGAAAATGCTGTGATGTGTTTCTCTACAGCACTGGGCCTAAGTATATTTTAAGTGAATGAAAACGAGTCTTGATGTTAGGGTAGAGTGGTAGTGTATAGGTCACACCAAGCAGGGTTTAAAGGAATATTCCATGTTTAATAATGTCAGGTCAATCACCATCATCCAAAAAAAGAATTTATTTGATAACTATTTTTTGGTATTTTGTACATCTCTCTGGAACACCTTGCTTCTAAGTATATTACGACATATACAGTTTTGAAAATAATTATAAATAATCTAGTTGCTTTGCAAAACAGAAAAAAGCCATTGCTGTTTAAAGATAACTAAATTAATAAACTAATGTGTAATCCATGCACTTTTCAAGTTGTTTAATAACTCAATTATGTAGTTATAACACAGTTTTTGTGTTATAAGTTGTAGACTTGTATTGTTTGCCTCTAAGTGCTACACCAAAACAATGAATAAAACTCATCATTGCCAAACATGTTATACAGGAGGCATTTATAGCACATCTGTGGCAATATGCAATTAACTGTGTGATTGTTGTCATTCACAGGAAGACTAGTGTTCTGAAGCTGAGGATTTTGGACCTGGATTTTCCCAGACAGGTAATACATGTTTTTTTCCCCTGTCTTTTTTGCCACTTGGTGGCGTTGTAGGATACCATTTGCTAGAGCAGCGTGGCCCTCAAGGTCTACTTTCCTGCAGAAAGTAGTTTAGCTTCAACCTTGATCAAACTCACCTGCCAGTAACTTTTCAGTAATCCTGAAGACCTTGATCACCTTGTTTGGGTGTGTTTGGTTAGGTTTAAAGCTAAACTCTGCAGGAAAGAGAACCTTGAGGGCCAGAGCTGAGAGCCCCTGTGCCAGAGTATAAAACACAAGTGTCCAGGACTAAAGTTATTGGTCAGCCTGATGAATCAAGGTCAGTTGATTGCTTAAAAGAAAGATCCTGTCAGTCAATGACATGTTTATGTACCTTAAATCAAAGGTCTACTGGCTTAAACTGACTGGTTGTGTTTGTAGCTTTAAGATATCCTTGATATTTTTTAAAACATTATGATCTCTCTCGCTCTCTTTCTCTCTTCTCTTTCTTTATTTATTTATCTTTTAACATAGAAGAGTTTATTGGCAATATGAAAGGCTACTGTAACTTTAATAGCTTCAATTTTTATTGATACTAAGCATATTAATTAATGAAATTCAGTGTTCTAAAATTTGGCACTCACAGCCACAATGGATAGCATCCCTAGTGGAAAATAAATATACTAAAGTGTATTTAAAACACATTTATTACATTTACATATTATGTACTTAATAAAAATACCCTGCAGTTGTACTTTTACTACTGGTGTATAGTCTGCTAAATTGGAACAACTAATTTTGTACTTAATTCACTTTAATTGTGTGGAAGTAGTGCTGAAGTACAACTAAAGATATACTTAAGTATATTTGGTTGTGCTAAAGTGGAACTATTCCAAGTATACTTATAGGTACATATACATAATATAGGTACACTTTAAATGTTTTGCATTAAAAGAACGATATTATTTCAAGATCATACAATCTTCATCAATAATGACATTCAAAATATTTTAGCATTAATATTAAGAAATGTGCATTGTGGTACTTCAAGTAGTACTTCAAATAAAGTTAAATTAATTTTTTTTTTTTATCAGTAAGTTTTAAGCGATTTGTCAGTAAATATGTTAATATACTTGAACTGTACTTATTATACAATAAATGCATTTTAAATCTCTTACTTTTTTATTAGGGGTAAGCAGGATAGATGATGGTATTTTAAACAATAATTTAATTTAACAATTTAATTCTACAGTCACAGGTATTTATTGCAGAAACTGACCGTAACAAGCAGTATAAAAGCATTACAAACAAGTCGTGTTGCATTCCGAGTCTTCTGAAGCCATACGATATCTTTATGCGAAGAAGAGAGTAAAACATGGTTTTAACCGCTGAAAATGATCCCGCTCCGTTAACACGCTCACATCTCAAAGAGATACTCCCGAACATTAGCATGACGCAATCGCTCACGAGACACACAAGAGCCAATGCCAATTCACAATCTGCCAGTTATACCTTGTGATTTATTGACAAATGGTAGGTTTAGAAGCAGGGGTTGTGTTACGTGCTGGTAAATGTGCACATAATGTACTATAAGCAGTGTTGGGAATGTTACTTTGAATAGTAATTAGTTATAGTTACTAGTTACTTCTCACAAATAGTAACTGAGTTAGTAACAGAGTTACATCATTATAAAACTAACTAATTACCAGGGAAAGTAACTATTGTGTTGCTTTTTAAAAAAAAAAAAAATTAAATATATTAAATAACTTGGATGACCCCAATATTAAATATGTTAAATGAATGTTATTTTAATGAAATTAATTACATTTTTAGTTTACTCACCAGACTAATATTAAATATCTGATATAATATTATAATTATAATTAGCATTCAACTTTAGCCATTAGAACTTTAGTAATTAAAATAACCATGTATGAATGCATGTTTGTCATGTTGACTGAACTTAGGACTGGTGGTGATATTGTTTGTAATTTAGTGTTTCTATGAACGTGTTGTTACTACCACGAATTCTACTATTAATAACAATATTAAACACACTAAGGTTTAATGAGCTGCTGGGTTCATGAATATTAATCACGTTGTCTGCGTTCGCTCTAACTGATTTGCTGTAATCAAAACAGGGACGATAATAGGTGAGCGCCAGCCAATGAGATTGCTGTTTTAGTTCCGCCTACTACCGGAGAAACCAGCAGTTCTTAAAAGCTGAAGTATTCCAAAGGAGCTCCGTTGTTTTGAGAGGAAAATACAACAAAGAATATCGTTTACACGTAGCGCGTCAATTCTGCATGGTATAAGACTCTGTCGCTCTGTATCTTTCTTTGGGTGTGTGAGACAAAGTGACGGCTAGTCGTGTGCCTTCACACTAGAGTTTACAGCTCGTCAAATACAGGTACGCTGCGCATCCATTCAAATGAACTGAAAAATACAATTATAATAATATTATAATAAATGATAGTAACGCCGTATTTTATTGGCAATAATGGTAACGGCGTTGTAACGTAGGAAACAGTAATTCGTTTGATTACTCGTTACTGAAAAAATAATGCCGTTATTCCCATCACTGACTATAAGTAAAACTGTTGTGACTGTTTACATTGAAAAACCACACCCCAACATATATGCAGTAATGACAATATTATTACCCAATATATAATTTAATCATGACGATAAAATTCCCAGTATAACATATTATAAGGTTTTTTATAATGCATTATTTATTCATTATAATGCATTAAGAATACCCTTGCAATGTATCATTGTGTTACCTCAATGATTATTAAATTTATTGAATATTAACAATATTATTTGTAAAAATGACCATATATTTAAAGAAATGCCCTTACAATGAACACCTAGCAGGAAAGCAGGCTAAGCCACAAATAAATACACAGGCATGCTCGTTGAAAATGTACTTTTATTGTTTTGATGAATAGTCCATTAGATGTATTGTTGAAATAAATAACCTGCATGGTGAAAAAAAAAATTAAAATTTTTTTTTTTAACAATTTTAACAGTACAGTGGTTTGTAAATTTCGTATAATTTCTCATTACACTGATTTAAGGAAGAAATAATTCTTATTGACCAATTTGCTCACATGAACTTGTGTAATATATCATTTGATCTTTTGATCATTTGTCTGTCCCAGGGTCTTCTAGGTCATTTTATATTATTTTATAGGTCAGTGAATAAATGCATGGATCAGCATTTAAATGTCAAGCATGATTTGTGGTCCGGCATGAATCTTTTTGCATTGAGGGTTCTGACTCGCTATAAAAAAACTTTTTTAATAAACCAAAGGTTTACATCAGTGAATGTCAAGGGTGGTGATGCATTTGTTAGGATTTTGTTTTGAGAATTCATATGAACATATAGATACAACTGAGAGCTGCAAGAAAATATTGCAGCTGTCATTTTCAGACACTAATAACAAGTATAAAGTCCATTCAGCAAAACATTAAGAATGACGCACTCTAAGGAAATGAAATGAAAGTCTCTTCTCTACAACTGGAGATGATTCCTACGTATTAGATACACCCTGCCGCAAGCTATTTCATAAAATGCTGAGGACAAAATTGGCCGTGGTTGTAGGCCACACTATAAACGATGCTAATGATTTAACCTCTCTAAAACACATGCCTGCAAGGCTTCTATTGTACGCATATTACATTTATTTATTTATTTTTTGTGGCAGTCAGCATCATAAGAGGGGGAATATCCTGATATTACTGAGCAACTTTTAATGCATCAAGTATATGAATGCTCAACCTTGTACACACACCAACCATGTGCTTTGCATTTCAGCTTGAATTGACACCCCACTTGCCCTGAAGCCATCAAAAATTGCCCACAAATACCTTCACCGCAGCATTGCCCAAGCCAAAGTGACACCACTACACTGGATAACATGCACTCAGGACCCCAACTTCAAGCACCCTGTGATAAATGCCTTTTTGAGATTGCAAAATGCCTTTTTATGCTAGAGTTGCTTCACCTTAAGTGGCGAGTTTCAAGTGAATTTAAAGGAGAAGTCCACTTCCAGAGCAAAAATGTACAGATAATGTACTCACCCCCCTTGTCATCCAACATGTTCATATCTTTTTTTCTACGGTCGTAAAGAAATTATGATTTTTGAGGAAAACATTTCAGGATTTTTCTCCATATAATGGACTGATATGGTGCCCCGATTTTGAACTTCCAAAATGCAGTTTAAATGCAGCTTCAAATGATCCCAAATGCGGTTGTAAATGATCCCAGCTGAGGAAGAAGGGTCTTATCTAGCGAAACGATCAGTTATTTTCATTTAAAAAAATACAGTTGAAATACTTTTTAATCTCAAATGCTCTGCCTGAACTCTGTGTATTCTGACTCAAGACAGTTAGGATATGTCGAAAAACTCGTATTTTTTCCCTCAACTTCAAAAATCATTTTGAAATCATCCTACATCGCTGCAGAAGTACCGACCCAGTCTTTGCAAAGTGAACATGCAAAGAAGATCAAACACCCTCAACAAAGGAGGTAAAACAGCGATATAAGATGATTTTGAAGTTGAGGGAGAACATGAGATGCAAATTTTTCGACATACCCTAACTGTCATGAACTGGAAAAAACAGTTCAGGCAGAGCAAGACAAGATGAGCGTTTGACATGAAAAAGTATATAAATTGTATTATTTTTATGAAAATAACCAATCGTTTCGCTATAAGACCCTTCATCTTTGCCTGGGATTGTTTACAACCGCATTTGGGATCAATTGAAGCTGCATTCATGAAAGTTCAAAATAGGGGCACCATATCAGTCCATTATATGGAGAAAAATCCTAAAAATCTTTCCCTCAAAAAACATAATTTCTTTATGGCTGAAGAAAGAACATGAACATCTTGGATGACAAGGGGTTGAGTACATTATCTGTACATTTTTGTTCTGGAAGTGGACTTCTTTAAAGGGATGTCTTTTTCTTACTGTACATATAGAAAATAGCTTATTGTACTACTTTTAAACTAACATTTTGTGACTTTGTTCTATAGATCTCCCAAATAGTTGTGCCAAACCACTCAAATGTGCCAAACGAATACTTACAAATACCTCTTCGTGTGTCTTATATTGTGAAGTACACTACCAGTCATATTTTGGACACACTTTGCTACATAATGCTAATAATGAAATGAACTTGTAGGAAGTTAATAGTTATAAACTTTCAGACAGTTGGAGAAAAATCCCATTTGTTCTGTGTTTGATCAAATTCATCAAGCACTAAGCCAAGGCAAGCTAGCCAGAAGCTAGCCAAATGTTGTAGGTGCTGATTAACTAACAGTTTGTAAGATGTAGAATTGTAGTTGTAGTTATAACCACAGTGAAGTTGACGTTAAAATTAGACAGTGACACTGTGAAAGGACATTAGTCACAATTCCCTTCTTTTTTCAGCTTGAATGTGTGACGTCAGTTCTAATGCACTTTGTATGTAGACAGAAATGAATGGTTGGAAATGCCCTGATTTACCAATAAAGAGTGCGTTTTAAAACCGCTGTCTGCTTCATTATGTTCTATTCTTGACACATTGTGTGTATTTAAAGAACAGAAATGTTCTAACAGGGTGGTGCCAATTCAATAAACAGGATGTGACCTTAAAGAGATTCCCTAGAGATAGTGAATGGAAGACAAGGAGTGGGACTTGTGACTTAACAATAGCAGCAAATTTCAGACATTATTTTAGATCATCACTAAAATATTCACTGTAGCCTGTGAGTCATGGTGGATATTTGCAGTGGCCAGTTCAAGGCTAAAAAGACTGTTTTTGTTTCAGTAATATTTAACTGGCTGGTTTTGGCCACATCCCACGGTGCCTTAGAAACTGCTACTATATTGACGGTGGGAAACAATTTCTGTTCAACCTCTCTGTAATACTGTATAACCCATCCTGGAATACTCAAGGTAAGTGGCAGGATTTGTAATTCAGATTACACTTTTGCAATGTTTTTAATGAGCAAGACAAATGCGGCTCATAACTGTAAATAGTGACTCAACGTTTTAAGGTCAAACAGTATTTTGTTCATATGTTGTCATGAATTAGATCTTACACTATTGCTGTGTTAGTACAGTCATGCACTACCATGTGGGAACCATGTTCAACATCCCATATTTAGTTTGGTGTTGATTATTTTATTTTATTTTATTTTATTTTATTTTATTCTTATTCATATAATTTGTATTTGCGTGAATCTTACAGAGGCAGATAAAAACATGACCGGGTCATATTTCCCCTAAACTCAAAAGAGAAAAATAAGAATTGATATTTTGCAAAAATAAAAGTTTTATTTTATTTTATTTTATTATTATTATTTTATTTTTTTATTTCTTACAATGAGCATATCATTTGTATTTGCATGAATCTTACAGAGGCAGATAAAAACATGACCGGGTCATATTTCCCCTAAACTCAAAAGAGAAAAATAAGAATTCATATTTTGCAAAAATAAAAGTTTTATTTTATTTTATTTTATTTTATTTCTTACAATGAGCATATCATTTGTATTTGAATGAATCTTACAGAGGCAGATAAGAGCATGACCAGGTCATATTTCCCCTAAACTCAAAAGAGAAAAATAAGAATTGATATTTTGCAAAAATAAAAGTAATTGTTTTAATTTATTTTACAATTATGCACATTTTTTACAGATTTGTTTCCCCACATTGTGTGAAAAAAGTTTTTATATTTTTATTATACTTACAAGTTTTATTAATGTCAATATTTAAGGTTATACATTTACTGAATGCTGAAGGGAAGGTGTATATTTAGACCCTATCACTGGTCACCATTTCTAATTTTTTAAAATTATATTTTTGCCTGAGCTCCAGCAGCGTGACAAATATATTTTAAAGTACAAATATGTCACATGGTTTCTTAGTTAACAGGAGCTCATAAAAAATTACATACATAAAATTATAATTTTAGGTGGAGCATCATAGTTAAGGAGCATCATAGTTAGTTAAGTATTTAATGTCAACCACCATTTGTAAATCAGGCAGTATTGTTTTATACTCACATTAATTTTTCATTGTGTCCAGACAGGAACATTTTCATTAGTGTACAGGAATGAAAATGTAATGTGAATCATATGTAAATAATATATAATGTATAACATACATATGTAATCCTTAACCCTGCTCATAAGTAGCACAAGTATAGCCAAAAATACACTGTATGGGCGAAAATAGTCAATTTTACTTTTATGCCAAAAATCATTAGGATATTAAGTAAAGATCATGTTCCATGAAGATATTTTGTAAATTTCCTACTGTAATTATATCAAAACTTAATTTCTGATTAGTAATATGCATTGCTAAGAACTTCATTTGGACAACTTTAAAGGCGATTTTCTCAATATTTCGATTTTTTTGCACCCTCAGATTCCAGATTTTCAAATAGTTGTATCTCAGCCAAATATTGTCTTAATGGAAAGCTTACTTATTTAGCTTAAAGCTTATTTATTCAAATGAGGTATAAATCTCAATTTCAAAAAATTGACCCTTATGTTTTGTGCACATATATCTTAAAGTTTCATTTTTTTTTTCAGCACTTTTTTTTTTCATTCAATACATAAATGTAATACTATAAGACACACATAATTCATTCAAATGATTTTGGTTATTTATAGCATGAGAAACGTACCCATCTGGACTATATTTCACAACACTTTTATGCACCTTGTTTATGTGTGACTGCAACTCTGTTCTCATGTGTAGCTAATGTTGTAAACAAGGTTAAAAGTCTCTACAATTTTATATAACGTGTCAAGTGCAAATATTTTCTCTATCGTGTCCTTGCTGTGCAGCACAATGGCCTGACTGTTTCTCTGGCAAAATGTATGGCCACATCCTCCAGCTGTGTCTAATCCAAGGTAAGAGTGTCATCTGCTAAGTAAAGTCTTGTGCCAATGTGTAAACATCAGAGATACCATTGTCTACAGTTTATTCAGTTGTGTCTCTCTTCTTCACAGCTGTAGCCTCTTTTATCCATCTAGAACCCAAGAACGCTACTGTGTTACGAGGCAGTGAGGTCCACTTTAATTGTAGCACTGATGAACACTGGGATGTCATGTCGTGGCTGTTGGGTGGAAGGACAATCCTCACCATTTCGGGAGAACATGGTCCTCTAGGCAGGGATGAGAGTATATCCACAATCAATCACTCCATCTCATCTCTCTCGGTGTGGGAGTTAGTTCTGATGAATGCTTCCTTCAGCCCCACTGCACAGGAAGTCGTATGTGAACTGCTGCCAACAAGACTCGGCAGATCATCATCATCCTTATTTGTACAAGGTATGTGAGCTTTTGAGTAAACAGAAAGAACTTTCAGTCAATAATATTTTGGCTGGGTTGCGGGTGATTGTGTATGTTCAGCCACTTAATGACCAATAGCTGTACTAGCATCAACACAATGACAAGTTCATTGAAAATGTTAGCTACAAAGACTACTTTAAGTTTACAATAATAATAATAATACACAGTTTATATTACTCTCTTTTTATAAGTAGTTAGTTTTATAATGAACTGCCAAATGCCAGTATCATCAGATAGTGGATTCATAAACAGTGACCTGAAAGAGAGGTCTGCATTTCCATTTATGCTGTCCTTGGGTCTTTGGTGATTTCCCGGATGAGCTGTTGCTTTTCTCTTGAAGGAATTTTGAAAGGTTGGCCAACTTTGTAAGGTCAGCAAAGGTTTGCTACTGTTGCTCCATTTGGAGATAATGGCTCTCATTGTGGTTTGTGAAGTCCGAGAGGATTTTAAATAGATTTGTAACCGATTCCAGACCAATGTATTTCAGTCAACTTTTTCCTCATAATTGACCCCTGCAAACAACTTGATTGACAGGTGATCTGACCAATCATAACGCTAAATCTGCCATTTTGTCCGACAAACAAATCAGACAGTAGAGTAGACTGACTTCAGTGGATTTCATATTGAAAAATTATGTAAATTGACATCTTTCCACGGTTGAAATAAACTACATTCTTATGTTCATTCATGTTTATTTCATGCTTTAAGTAAACAAGAAAAAGCGATGTGTCAGTTGATCTAATTAGGCAATACAGTGATCTGTCAAGACACATTAAAGAGCCACAAAACAGTATTAATGTTTGAATTTCTCAAAAAAAACCCTTAAGTAACCTGTTCTGTCTTGTTGGTTGATGGTGTGTTGTCCATGACGTATTTTTCACTGCATAAAAACATGATGTGTAGTGTGAGAGTTGCATTGTTTGTCGGACATAGCAACAATAACAGCAGCCATATCGCCCTGCAGCCCAAGACTGGTTGCCCACTGAAGCTAAGCAGGTTTGAGCCTGGTCAGTACCTGGATGGGAGACCTCCTGGAAAAACTAGGTTGTTGCTGGAAGAGGTGTTAGTGAGGCCAGCAGGGGGTGCTCACCCTGTGGTCTGTGTGGGTCCTAATGCCCCAGTGTAGTGATGGGGACACTATACTGTCAAAAGAGCACTGTCATTCGGATGAGATGTTAAACTAAGGTCCTGACTCTCTGTGGTCATTAAAAATCCCAGGATGTCGAGGTGTAACCTTGGCATCCTGGCCAAATTTGCCCATTGGTCTCTGAACATCATGGCCTCCTAATCATCCTTATATTCTGATTGGCTTCATTACTCTGTGTCCTCTCCACCAATAAGATGGTGTGTGGTGGGTGTTCTGGTGCAATATGGCTGCCGTCACATCATCCATGTGGATGCTGCGCACTGGTGGTGGTTGAGAAGATTCCCCCTTCTATGTAAAGCGCTCTGAGTGTCCATAAAAGCGCTATATAAATGTAAGGAATTATTATTATTATTATTATAACTAAGGAGGGCAAGTTTTTGCGAAGGGTCAGTTGCTTTCATAGTGTGTACCACTGTCAATATTCAAATTATTAATCAACAATGTTTTTTTTCAGAGGTCTGTTACCTCAAATCATAAATATAACACAAATCCAAAAGCATTATATTTTAATAGTAAATTCAGATGATATCACTCATTTTCCCAGCATGCTTGGGCCATTCTACATAATTGGTCCAAAGACAGAGTTGGAAAGAGTTTTTTTCCTAAAAACAAACAAACAAACAAAACAAAACCCTTTATGTATGCAAACTGCATAATATCCAAGGTACACATTTCTAGTATTTGTGCAGTTATTTTCATATTGTATTTTCAGAAAGTTTTGGAATATTTGTCCTCTCCTCAAATTTGTCACTACCAAAACACAGTAATAATAATTTAATTAGAAGGGTTATATTGACCTACTTACGGTTTTACTTTTGCTATTTTATTAGATTTTTTTCAGAGGTAAATTAATAACAATTTCATTTTTAACAATATTTCAAGTGTAATTTATGAGATTTGTTGTATTTTGAATACACTTCTTCTTTGTAAAAAGCTAAAAGTTCATCATACTGATTTCGATGTTAAGGATTCTTTAGTTTGAATATACGTTGAATCAAAAACTATCATAACATCTTAGTTTATAATTCAATATACTTTATTTTTGACAAAACATCCAGGTTTTGGTAGTGACAGCACATTTTTGGTTAGTGGCAGTAATGCTTTGGTACTAGCGACCACATCACATTACAGAATGATAAGTCACATACTAAAACACTATTAAAACATAATAAAATACAAAAAAATAGCATAACTGTACCAAAATTGTGTTTATTTACCCCAAATAAAGAATTATGTGTTCCCTTTTGTCACTACCAAAACAATGATGACATGTTTTGGTCGTCCGAAAGGTAGTGACAACTTTATGGGATAACAACCAAAAGAAAAACAAAAAAAAAAACAAGGATGTCACTAACAAAGTACCACCAAATGTTTCAGTAGTGACAGTAGTTTTAGATACTCTTAAACCTAGCTCAATGATGCTAATCAGCACATGGTTAGCTAGCACAGTTCTGAACAGTGGTACGCATGTAAAAACTAAATGTTATGGAATAACTCCCAAAAAAATATTTAAATGCAGAAAAAGAAGGTGTTCGGTAGTGACGTTCCTCAAAAAGATACTTTTAAAAACAACTTTTCAACAATGGAAAAGTAAAAATAAAAAAATTATTTCATTTTTAATTTTTTTAATAAGTTGAAATTTATGGGATAGGGTTTAGGACAGCCACTTCCCAATTGAAAGTACCCAATAAATGATGATTTTATATATGTTAAGCTTACTGATATTTTAAATATTATTGTGGGTTTCAATAGATAACAGAAGGATCTTAGTAAACATCTAAGATTTGAATACTTTTTACTGCTTTACTCTGACTGCTTTTTAAATGTGTTTTTTTTTGGTTGTGGGACAGTAGTTTGCACCCATTCTGTAGAATGGTCCACTAGTGTTATTTATTTTATTTTTCTAAATTTTCAAGTTTTTTTTTAAGTTTACAATTTGGGTTTTGCTTCGAAATGTACTTACATTTTTGACTAAGAAGTGCAAACACTTATTAGTGCAGCTCGTAAATTTGAGACCACATTGATTTTACTAAAAAAAAAAATCAAGGAAATAATTAGTAAACTTGAGATTAGTGTATTACATTTTTGGCACTGAACACCATGCAAGCTGGCTGACATTTCTATGAAAACTGACATTAAAAATGTTTTATTTGTACATTGCGCAGTAAGCAAAGTTCCATTTCTTATTATATCATTAATCATGAGGATAATGACACCATTCCCTGAGAATGACTTGTTATCCACAAGAATAAAAAAAGTTTTTTTCTAAAATGAGCAAAAAATAGTCTAATCATTCAACAACTATTTTGCTGCATAATAATAATGAAATGAAGATAATCTTGTTCACACATTGGTTATGTGTTAATATAAAGGCCAGAGCCTTCTGCATGCAGAGGAGCTGTCGGTTTTTATACGAGATGGCTGATTTAGGGGTAAGCATCGACTAAGGTGTTTTTCATGCAGGGGAATTCATTTGCTGCTGGCCGGAGTGAAGACTGCTGCTCTGGCAGTTTTGACGGAGCATATGACATTGTCGATGCCAGAGCAAGGGCTCTTGGGATGGAAATCGATTGGGGGCCATTAAAAATACCTTCAGTAAAGCCACTCTACTGGGTGGCAAACAGAGACAGAAAGCACAGCTCGACTCTAATCTTGGATTCAGTGGCCATCAGCACCCATCTGGTCCACTCATTTCTCAATCTAACTTGTCACTCCTATAGGAACTAAAAATGACAGTCATATTGCTTTTTAATGCTATTATTTTAGCAACAGCAAGGTTCGTTGATGCAGGAAGGAGGAGGCAGGACCTGGCTCAAAGTAAACTGACTTTTAGTTATAAAAAAACAAAAAAAACAAAAATGGAAGCAGCAGCCAACTCACACCAACCTCTCACACACAAAATGTAAAATGTCCCAGGCCTAGTCCTCTCTTTTCCTCAACTGTTGTTACTCCTCCTTTCATCTTTCCATGGTTCCTCTGTGGAACTCGAGACTGGTGTAGTGTTCATGGCACTCACTCGTGCCACTGGCCTACCTCTGTTTCTACAGCTTTTGGCTCCACCCTGCTAGCCACATACTCCTACCGCCCCTGCATCTGTGCCTACTGAAAGGGGCTGATATGGAGATCCTGGCACCTTGGGAGTAAGAACAGAACCGGTGACAGAAACAGACAGAAGAGGAGAGACGGTCTCCTGGACACTCTGCCACTTGGTCCTCCACCAGCTAAGAGTACCACACTTGCAATCTCACGCAGTGGTGCAGAATACTCCTCTGCTGTACATCAATGGTTCCGTATGGAAACTAAACAGTAGTGCACTTACTGCATGATAGATGGAACCGTCGGTGCAGTCACTTGCTCTTAAAATACTCCGTCATTTTGGTCATACACATAAAAGTAATACATCTGTAATAACTCTGTAAAGACTCTACATTTATTTGTGTGCACTCAGAATAACAACGAAACGTTGCACTTTTGTAAAATAATTAAAGCAAACAGGATGCGCTTTCTGCCATCTGTGTCTCTGTGAACTTGAGCACGAAACTTCCAAACTCTGTGTAAACTTGCTTTACAGACATGAAAATATATCTATAGAGTGAAATGTCTACCTTTAAATGAAGCAATTAAAATATAAAACAAATATTCTCAGAGTATGTAGGCTATGTAGGCAATTAAAGGCTCATTATTATGATTTATATGGTTTATTAATAAACGTGCGACTAATACTTGATGTTACGTCAAAATAAAGACTTGATGTTACGTCTAAATAAAGACAACATTGCGTCTGGGGACAGATGCCCTTTTACACGTGCGTTTATGGATGTGGTTGTTACACTGAAAACCCTAATAAGTTAATTGGACTAAATTGATTGAGTAAACTCGTTGCCTCAATTTAATTGAGTAATGGAATCTTCCAAAACTTGCATATTTAAGTTTATTTAACTTGGCGGTTTTGTAGACTGTACTTAAATCATTCAGTTCAACAAACTTAGCACTTATTTAATGTACTTAAACGATTTTGTTCACTTGGTATTCATTTTTTTAAGTGTACTTGTATATTTAAGTTAACTCAACATGAAAATGTTACTTAAAACTGTTAAACAATGTTCTTATATTTGACTGCAAGTCATGTCAGTAGTAGCACAACAAAAAACAAACAAAAAAAAAGCTCATAAAATGGTTATTGATAGTTAATAAAAATAAATAAAATTGAGTTGTTACCATTGTTGTGATTCACATGCTGAATGTTGAAGTCTGTGTGTGACTCATGCACATTACCCCAAATATTAAAAGATTATATAAACGCAGTTAAAAGCTTCTTATAGTGTTTAAAAAAAAAGAAAAACAGTAAAATTGTAAAATCATTAATCAGCATGAAAAACACTCATGATTTAATTACCTAAAAAACCTAATGATTTAATTAGAACATAGATCTGTCACGTTCAGACGAAGCACACGAACAACGACGTAACATAAACGAAAGGTATTTAATAAATCCAATAGGGAATACAGGAGACACAGGAACACAGGGTAGCAACATCAACGTCCGACAAGGAAGGATAGGACACACATGCTATATATACACTCAGACTGATACAAACACAGGTGCAGACAATTAGGGCGATACCAAAACACTCAAGGCAGCAGGGGGAAGTGACGGGAGAAACCAACTAATCAGTCCAGGGGTGTGACATTACCTCCCCCTCCCGGAAGGCGCGTCCTCGCGCCGACAAACAGGAAAAAGAAATGTACAGTCTTTGGAGGGGGCTTCGGCGGAGGACGGACTCCCGGGAGGAGGGCAATAGATGGAGTCCAGGGTGGTGACGGAATAGTCCAAGGAGGTGATGATGGGGGGAGGAGCCAAGGAGGAGACAGGAGAGGGCTGGAGCAGGAGGAGTCAGGTGAGACCCAGACCGCAGCCATGATGGAACCCCACGGTGGAGCCGATGGAGGGAGGAGCCATGGTGGAGGAAGGGCTGACGACACCATGGGGCCGACCGACGGAGGTGGAGCAGGTGGTGGTAGAGCCCGAGGCGGAGACGGAGAGCCGATGATCCTGGGCGACACCGAGGATCCGGAGGGCCGAGGCGGAGCCCAAGGCTCTGGCGACCGAGGCAGAGGCGGAGATCCGTAGGTCCACGGCGGAGCCGGAGCGACAGAGGACCGAGGCTGTGCCCGCGGGAGGGAGGAGATCCACAGAGCCGGAGGGACGGAGCGACGAGGTGCAGCCGGAGGAGTGGAGTCCAGAGGTGAAGGTGGGGCGACGACTGACCAGGGCGGAGCCGGAGGGACGATGGAGCCCGGTGGAGCTGGTGGACCGACGGGCGACGGTGGAGACGAGGGAGCTGAGAGACGGGGTGGAGCCGCAGGGTCGGAGGGCCGAGGTGGAGTCCAGGACTCAGAGGCTGGAGGCGAAGATGAGGGATCCTCCAGCCCTGACACCGATGGTGACTGGCAGACCTGCGGCGAACCCACCGCGCAGATGGTGGGCTGAGGGTGAGCAGATGGGCTGCCAGGAGACAGTGGTGGCAGGACTGAGGCAGCAGAAACAATAGACAGAGGGAGGGTGGGTGGGAAATCCAGGCAGTCAGGTGGAAGGAGAATGGGCATATCTTCATATACATCTTCAGAGAAATTACTCAAATTTTGTTCCAGAAAAATTAATCCCAGATCCAGGCGTTGCTCACCCTCAGCGGTGGTGCAGTGGGCGGTGCTGTCCTCAGCACCCTCACGCCCATCAGGAACGACCACCGTCGCAGGCTCTGTGGCCGGCTCTCGCACCTGGTCAGACACAAATTCCTCCAGCTCCGTGGCGATCGCTCGCTCTGTCGCTCCGATGGGCGATGGCTCCTGGGTCGCGCTGGTAGCGTTGGATCCGTCTGCGGTGATTTCGGGCTCGTGCTCCGCGTGTCGGGGTGGTGATTGGCTGGGTTCCGGGTCCGGAGTGGCACTAGCGAGATTCTCCAAGGAGCAGGCGGGGAACGAGGGTTTGTTTCTCGCCAGTGTCCACTCCACAAACGCGGCAAAATCCGCTCGAGGGCCGTCCTCGGACGACGGCGCTCTGCATGACGCGTTGAGGCTGGCGTCATAGAACGCACAGAGCGCGTCGTCCGGGTAGCTGGTGGTGTGAGCTATTAGCTGGAACATGATGGTATATCCCTCGAGCGGTAATTCCCCCTGCTCCAGCCGAAGGAGGATGAATTCTGGACGGAGTAGGGGATCCATGGGGGAAACACAACGGAAACAAAAGACTGAGGAAAAAGTGCCGGAAAACAAAACGGAGGGAAAAACACGAAAAAACTGTTTAGGTCGGACGTTCTGTCACGTTCAGACGAAGCACACGAACAACGACGTAACATAAACGAAAGGTATTTAATAAATCCAATAGGGAATACAGGAGACACAGGAACACAGGGTAGCAACATCAACGTCCGACAAGGAAGGATAGGAAACACATGCTATATATACACTCAGACTGATACAAACACAGGTGCAGACAATTAGGGCGATACCAAAACACTCAAGGCAGCAGGGGGAAGTGACGGGAGAAACCAACTAATCAGTCCAGGGGTGTGACAAGATCACCTTCTAAAAGCAATCTATTTATTACTTTTCTTTCTTTGAAATCAAAGAACTCTGATTTCATGCTGCATTGTTGCAACAACAGAAAGAAAACTATAATAATATAAACAAAGTTCCAAGTGCCCAACCAAAAGTAACACTATTCACTATAATGGTGAGTATTTAAAAAAAAAAAAAAAAAACCTTTTCAGGAAAATCAACATTAATTTATGAAGTCAGCTTATGTGATGTTCTCTCAAATATTTCAGTTGTATTGAAAATTCAACATTCAAGATGACTTTTGAAAATGATTTTTTTTCAAATGATTAATCATGATTTTGAGCTCACAACACTTGAAATCTTAAGTTTATGCATTTTGATAGTAATGATAGTCGGTATCCTCCTGTGTTCTCATCTCAAACGGGTGTTGGTTTGCTAAAAGTTGCTCCAGAGAGTCCGTACTGTAGACCCTGTCGAGCTCCTCCAAGCCCTCAGCAGCCAGACTTGGTGGAGCGTCAGGTGCCAGGCCCTCATTCAATGAATTTGTGAGAACCGGTAGAGGGCTGGGTACCATATGTAGTGACCTGAATGGATCCCATATGTGTAATTCCACGGTATAGCTCAGAGCCTGTGTTTCCCCAGCAGATTTCTCTGCTATCCTCAAGAGGGCTACAATCACCTCTAATCTTTCTAAATAAACAATGAGATATATGTGTAAGTGCTCTTCTAAAACTCCTTCAGGAAGGATTGGGCTTCCGCAAGGTCCCGTTTCTAGGTGGAACAGCTATGTTTCCTAGTCTTATCCAATCTCACTGAGTGGGTAATGCTAAGACAAACAGTGACTGGTCTTCTTGTTGCAAGCCCCAGCCTAGGCCAAAAGGGGGGCACAAGAGGCTTGCACAGGACACTGGAAGGGGCATCCGTGCTGCTTTGGTAGGATCCCAATTTGTCAGTCATTACCGGTGTGACATTGAGAGTGACCAACTGAAAGGGAATGTCTCAGTGGGTGCTGGCTTAAAGTAAACAGATTTTAATTATAAAATAAACCAAAAGGGAAACAAAGACCACATCACAGCCAGCTGCTACACACACAACTTGCGAAACTATTGCATTCCTCCAAGGAACTTTGTGCTTGTTCTTGGATTTGTTTGCGTTCTCTTGCAAAACAGTTTAATTTCTCCAAGATATTTTGCTTGTAAAACGTTTGCGTTCTTTCACAAAAATCAGATGTAGCGTTAGTTCTGGCAGGTCACATCAGTCAAGCTTGTATCAGCAGACTTTCATCTGATCCGCGTGTACCAATAGGAATACGATGCCTATCTCAGCATTCATATATAAAGTCTTTCAGTATTGTTAGCAGCTTTCGCATTGCTCAATAGCTAAATATCCTCCTCCATTCCCAGTTCCTCCTCTCGTCCAATCAGGATTCAGCCTTCTGATTCGCTATTGAATAAGACTAATTTCTAAAATGAGTACATTAAATGATTAAACATAAATAATATCTGCAATACATTTATGTCGATGCACTACCTTCTCTTGTCCAGAACAGAACCATACCACCAATCCAAACTGTTTGCTAATTGTCAATATGCTTACAAAACATTTGTGTTCAATCACAAAACTCTTTCATTTTCCAAGATGCTTTACAAGGGAATGCAAAAGCCATGTCCTTTTAGGGGTTACATACATACATACATGCAAACATTCAGTATAGGAATTCCAGGATCCACTTTTCACAAGCCTGTCTATAATAATCTGGCATACCTGATCATTTCTTTTAAAAATCCCAAATGTACTATTTTTCTCAGTATTCCATAGAGAAAACAGGTCAATCTAAAGATACATCACCGAATCAATCCGTTTTTAAGACCCAACCTGATTTATTCCTCATTAATTCAGCTATTCTGTGACTGCAACTAAACCACAGCTCAGCTAAAAACCAAAGAAATGACCTGAGACTCTATACATATTATGGAGTAAACCTATTCATCACCTAGATCACAAATTTGACTTGGTATATGCCCCTATTAACAGTTGTGCATGTTTAATAGTGCTATTCCCTGCGGATGTGGGGCAAATCTGTGGCTAACAGAGTTTTGGAATTAATTGGGCATCTTGGCTTTTTTAGTTAGCAGTCAGCATCTCTCGCAGTGATTTGTGGCACATTGGGTCAGACGTACAGTTGGAGGGCGCCCACAAATCTTCAGGGGAACCACAAATCCTCCTCTCTCCTCTCATTACAAAAGACTCCTATTCATTTGCATGTGCAGGACTAAATGTGATAGCTGTTTCTCATCAAGACAAACAGACTGTCCATGTGAGTGGGCATGTGTGCAGAGATTCACAATCGTTATTGTTTTTGCCTTATATTACTGTATTGGCCTTTGTTGTGATGGGGACACTAAGAAAAAAGCTAAAAAAGGTCAAGAAGTACAACATTTTTTGAACATTGTACTTTGTTTTTTGGACGTACATTTTTTAAAGTATCTTGGAGCACCATGTAGCCACTAGAACACTAGACCACGACTTCCATGTAAATGTTACTTTCTTCTTTGCTTATCTCTTCTTTTTTTGTGTCCTCTGAAGGATGGGAAGCTCTGTCTCATACAGTACATCATAAAGACCTTCATGGACTTTAGAGACTTTGTTTAAATATCTTTTTTGGACCCTCACGTAATGCACAATATTATTAGAATAGATGTTGTAGTGTTAAAAAAGGAAAAAGCCCCGAGTGATTTGCTTTCAGAATGAAGATTGCTTTAACATTTATACAATACATGTTGCAACATATAGGCTTATTGGAAAATAAGGTGGGTATATGGTGGAATTTCTTGCTGTTTTAGGGGTTCAAGCGTGTAGCACTAAACCCTATTGTAATTGTTAGAATGGCCAAGAGTCAGCAATCTCCGTGTAAAACTGATCGGGCAGACCAAACTCACCCCAATCGGTCTGACGGGGGTGCTACAGCGATCAAAAGTACAAAATCATTCATAACTCCTAAACCGTTCATTGCAAGCTTGTCTTAAGTCTTATGTCATTGGAATTCTTGGCTCATGCTGAACAAAATGCATGCCTCCGATTCATCTGTCACTTTGTGAAAGAGTGACAGACGAAAAAAACTTTTGCAAACTAGGTCCTATGTTTTTGACTCTCCGTCGTAAAGGGACGCCATAAGGCGTTAACAACGCATATGTAAGAGCTGAATCTGAGGTAATATGAAAAAATCCATGGAGCTTGGCCACTTGGTGGCGCTATGAGGGAAAAAACATAAAAACAGCCATAACGACGAAAGCGTTTGTCCTACTGACATGAAAAGCGGTACACATGGTCTATACCAGGGGTGGCGAACGTCGGTCCTGGAGAGCCGCAGCCCTGCATAGTTTTGCTTCAACCCTAATCAAACGCACCTGAACAAGCTAATTAAGGTCTGAACGGTTACTAGAAAGCAACAGGCAGGTGAGTCTTAATTAGGGTTGGAGCTGAACTCTGCAGGGCTGCGGCTCTCCAGGACCGGAGTTCGCCACCCCTGGTCTATACCGTCCACAAAGGGCTATAAGGACAATTGCATATCTCAAAAAACATGGCTGCCATTGGCCGATGAATTTTGAGCACCTATTATATAAGGTTAACGAAGGCCGATCAGAATGAAACTCGGTGTGCTGGTTTGACTCACGGCCCTAAAATTCTGTGAGAAATTTGAAAGAAACTGGCCACTGGGGGGTGATATCACATTTTTCAAGGGCGTAAATGATTGTACATTGCACATTTTTCGCACATACATGCAATATTTGTATCATACGATAGACCTCCTCATTCTGAACAACTTTGCCTCTAGAACCACTGCTGTCAATCAAATTGTTTGTTAAATGATTGAGAAAATGTAAAAAATCTACTTTTGTTAACTAGTCTTAGGTTTTTCGCTCAATTTGGAAAAAACACTGCAGTACAATTCTCTGGACTTTCTAGCTCAGTAATTATCAAAAATAAAAATGGTGAAATTTACCCTCTGGGAAGCTGTAACCAGGTCGTTTAGAAAAGGGGCCTGTCCAATATGCCAATGTGCATATACTCAAAAGCCTAAAAAGTCTAAATGAAAACTCAAAACTTAATGAAACCTGGTGAGCACATGTGACAGGTGATTCTAAACAAGCATGCAAAGTTTTAGGGAGATCGGATCACAGCTGGTGCTATAACAGTTAAAAAGGATTCTAAAACACTGTATGTCTATGCTAAATTACCTGGATTTGCCAAAAATGTTTTTTTTTTTTTTTTAAATCATTGATTTAGGTCGTAACAGGCTTGATAAATAATAGGTTATGTCTTTTTTCATATGTGCTTAAATGCCTTATAGGGGTCATCAGATGCTAAGTTCACTTTTACATGTTGTTTGAACATTAATGTGTGTTGTCAGTGTATGTACAAATCTACCCTATAATGATCAAATCCGTGCAGTGCTTTTTAATTAATCTTATATATATATTTTTTTTTTAATTGTATGATTTGTTTTTTTTTAATTGTATGATTTAATATGATTTAATCATATCATGGAAACTTATTATGATTATTATGATTACAAAAGCAGATTATTAATTAATAAAGCCTTACTTTTGTGAGGTTCCCTGCACCATACTGCTGTGACCTCAAAACATAGTGATAAAACAGACAACATTGCCAGATTCATGTTCATCTGTTTCTAAAATGTGTCACAAAATGTAAAAGAAGTAAAATAATGTGCAAGTATTTTATTTTATTTTATTGGTGTTTTTATCATCCACCAGGCAAATCCTAGGACATAATTTTAAATAGTAATTAGGAATACTATTTAGAAAGGATAGTATGTGAACTGGGACGTAGCCCATCTCTTATCCATATTTACTTTCTGTATGGTTATCCTCAATGAATTAGCTTGGCAAGAGAATCAGACTTAGGATGTAAATCAGGAAAGGCTAAACGTGTGTCAGCCTTTCGGACACAGGATTGCTCACAAAGCTTTTCATTAGGGGCATGGGCAACCATACTTCTTCCAGATTAAATGCTGTCTCATACACAGTAATTTTCCCTGCCTGTCCCTCCTGCTGAAAAAAAAATCACCCAGCTGACAAGGGAAGAGCAGCCCTGCTTTCAAATTACACTGTCAGGACCAGACACAGGCTTAGCAGTTGATATTTATGTAACTCTTATTGTTATCACCAAAAATACAGTATGAATATATCCAATATGTATTTTTATTTGAACTTGAGGATGATTTTGTATGAGTATAACTTACTTTGATTCATAACTCACATATGGTTTGTGCTACGGATGTTACTGTTAATAGGTAGGTATTTACACATAAGGTACAAAAACATAATTTTATGAATGTTTGGGTACATGCTGAAAAATACAATACTGGCAAAACCTAAAATGTAAGCAGTATTATGTATTTACCACTAGAATCTTTTGTAGAATCATTCAGTATTTTGTAAATATATTTTAGATCCTAAAACCATAATCAACAATATCAAAAAACAGTATAAAATATTACAATTAAATATAAAAATGTAACTTTTTTCAGCAAATGATACATTTTTAAGGGGATTTCACAGTTATGGTAACTACTAAGGTTGTAGACAAAGATTGCTTACAACTTAATTTAAATTTAAAGTTAAAATAACTGATTTTAAGTTTTTTAAGTGTAGTTTTAAAGTAGATGGAGTTATTGAAGTAATTACATAAAATAAATGAAGATTTGAACCATAGGGTATTATAGAGACATGTAGGTGGATTCTTGATTTTATTATTAAGGTCCTTGACATGACTTATGAGGCAGCCTACAGTATAAGATAGTCAGTTACCTTGCACAGTAAAGCCTTCACAGATGAATTGCTGTGGCCATGCAATTCACTAGGAGAAAGCGAAAATTTCAACTAATTATGCAGCTGTCTATAACAATCCACTGCTTTACCTTTTGTTTCTCTTTCCAGGGTGAATAAAAAAGCCCATCATGCGGGCTTTTAAAAGAGACAATTTAGCTGTCACACATTTACCAGTCGCACATCAACCAGTCAATTATGAACCATCAATCATTTAAAAAGAATTTAATCATGTCTGCTTTTAGTGGAAAGAAATGCACATATACAGTGGCTCCGAAAAGTATTTAATGCCTGAGCCACACTTAAAATGTATGAATGTCATTGCAATATTCAAAAAAAAACCCATCAAACCCAGTGACATTAATTTAAAAAAAAAAAGTTTTCCAAGCAAAACATTTGACAAAAAATGAAGATGAACATTTACTGGACTGAAGCAACTTAGGTTCGCTTGATTAAGCATCATATCATTTTCTAGAAAGATCATGTTTAAATGTAAGTATCAAATATGATACATCAGGCTTTTGAGGAACAGTTATTTGTTCATCTCTCAATCATCATTGTATTGCACTGCATTATAAGTTTACCATGAGATATAGAGTGAAAACTGATATGTATATGAATGGACTCAACACTAAGGATTTTTCAATTTTTCAATTTTTTACTTGCCCGGTCAAAATTTTCACAGGCCCTGCTGCAAAAAAGTAAAATAGTTGCTGTTATCACTGTTTTTGATCATGTTTTCTTTTATTTTAATAAATAAGCATATATGACACCAAATATTACAAACCAATTAAAATTTTTACAATTCTCGATTCCAATTTCAATACCACAGCAAAACCTACTAGCCCAACAAACATAAAGTTCAAACATTATTTGTTTGTTCAAAAATTGTTTTATTATCATTGATATTTTATTATAAATGAAAAGATGCAGTAAGACTGAAAAAATGCAAACTCAGTCTCTGCCAGCAGGTGGCGCTTTTGGAATAACGATTGGATAGTGATTACGTTTCCTTGGTTACGCTGTAAACAAAGCAGCGCGCTGCTTATGAACGCTACTTTAAATGCATTATACAGAGGCAATTGAAAAGAAAAGGCCATGTAAACTTTTCTTAAAGGGGTCATCAGATGCTAAGTTCACTTTTACATGCTGTTTCAACATTAATGTGTGTTGGCATTGTACAAATCTACCCTGTAATGGTAAAAATCCATGCAGTGGTTTTTAATTAATCTGTAAAAATAATATCCCCTTTTTCAAATCGAGCCATTCTCAGATGCCTGTCGTTGTTGCGTCACACCCACAGAGGCTGCTCCCACGATAGTTGATTGACATTAGCATCTTACCTCAGATCAGTTGTAACAGTCCAACCTCCATGTTTTGATGCCGGAGCAGGGATGTAGATTAGACAAGAATTGAGCATTTGAGGTGTTGTGTTGCTGGATGTAATAATGAACGTAGTGGTCATCATTTACTCCTGACATCTGAGCTGCTGAAGATGCAGTGGATTTGTTTGTGAAGGGAATGTGTCTCCTGATCTACATTTATCCCTCTATGTTCGCACAAATCATTCGTGATCCAGCTTCACTTACAGCAGAAGTGAGTATAAGGTTTTTTTTTATGAATCTTTGCAATCGCCTTTCCTAATAATGTGCTAGTTAGCAAGTTTAGCGGCTAAATGCGGCTAAAGTAAACAGGCTCGTCAATCCACAGGGAGAAGAGAGGGGCGGGGCGAGCAGAGCTCATTTGCATTTAAAGCAGCCTCGGCCAGAATGGGATGATTTTTTGCAGAGCTGATTTTGGCAAGGTAAAAAGGGTGTTGTTTTAGACTACCATTGAGAATTTTTAACCAAAGTATATTATAGACTTTTCATTAAGACCCTAAAGAATCATATCAACTCATGGAAAATGGGCATCCGATGACCCCTTTAAAACAGTTAACAGTTTAAAACCCCCCCGTTTGAATATTTAGGATAATATTTTCAATATTTCACACATTGTAATTTTGCTCTGTCTGCTACAGTATTTTTTCCCTATTTACGTTCGTCTTCAGTGTCTTTGGCCTCTGTTAACGGAGTTTCGTAATATTTCCACACACGACATTTTGAAAAATGATTGCATGCAGTTTGTGTGCAAGCCCGGGACAGGCCGGATCGGTTGAAATATGTCCGGTAGATTGGTGCATCTGTACTCCACTGTATAAATTAAATAAAGATTAATCATTTTACAAAGTTAATCGTGAAGACGAGTATTTTGGCATACTTTTGTAGGCTATTTGTCCGTCAGAGATGCATCTCTGTGATCGTTTGAAATTTTAAATTAACATGGCTTAAAAACACGTGCAAATTATTAACTGTCGTGACAACGCGGCAACGTGCCAGTGACAAATTCGTCAACTTTCCCGAGCATTTCTCATGCTGGCCCTAGGCCATCGAGCACTTCTCACTGTCAAGCCCTGTATGTGAATTGTGTTATACTGTTCATTAGACTATTTGAGCCACAAAAGCTGTAAGAGCAAAAATCAAATCAAATATGAAAAAAAAGGACATTATCTGTTAAGTTTACAGACAAGATTTGAAATATCTCAACCTATGGAACTCTAAATCCTCATGTCTTCTATTTAAAATCTAGAAAAAGGAAATCTCAGGATTTTGGAGAGTGATCTGTCAGTTCAAGAAGGGATGCTTGTCACTTTCCATTGCCAAGCGAGTGGCTGGTATCCAGAGCCTGCAGTGTCCTGGATGGTCAACGGCTCCACTGTGGACAGAGGCGACTACAACACCAGCTCTCTTCAGGATCTTAACGACCTTTTCAACTCCACCAGTGTGCTTTCAGATGAAAGCAGAAATGAGCACTACAGTGGAGTGTTGGGCATCTGTGTCTGCCGCTCTAGCCCACCAAAGCAGCAGTGTCAAGCTAACTGTAGGTAAGAGTGAATGAATATTAAAGAAAAGGTCATTTCCAGAACAAACATTTACAGATAATTTACTCACCCCCTTGTCATCCAAGATGTTCATATCTTTCTTTCTTCAGTCGTAAAGAAATTGTTTTTTGAGGAAAATGTTTTTAGGAGTTTTCTCCATATAATGGACTTCTATGGTGCCTGCGAGTTTGAACTTCCAAAATGCAGTTTAAATGCAGCTTCAAAGGGCTCTAAATGATCCCAGCCGAGAAATAAGGGTCATATCTAGTGAAACAATCGGTTATTTTCTAAAAAGAAATTACAATTTATATACTTTTTGACCTCAAAGGCTCGTCTTGTCTAGCTCTGCCTGTACTCTGTGTATTCTGGTTTAAGACAGTTAGGATATGTCTAAAAACTCCCATCTCATTTTTCTCCTCCAACTTCAAAATCATTCTACATCGCTGTGTTAACTTTTTTTGTAAAGGGCGTTTGATCTTCATTGCACGTTCACCTTGTAAACACTGGGTCGGTACTTCGGCAGCGATGTAGGATGATTTTGAAGTTGGAGGAGAAAATGAGATGAGAATTTTTTGAAATACCCTAACTGTCTTGAACTGCAATACACAGAGTAAATTTTTGTTCTGCAGTGAATTTCTTCTTTAATGAGCTCCCCATGCAAACTAATAAGCATTACTTTTTTTTAGGAGCAATTTCTCAATGTCAGTTTTTCAGTACTCTTCACATAGTACTGTTATTTATCTGTTGTCTGTTTTTGGGTGATTGTTTCATGAGCGACAATGTGTGCTTGTTGAGTAACACCTTTGCTAGTGTTATGAAAGAACATCTTGATTTGAGACACATTTGAATTTTTTTGGTAGTTTTAGCTCATTTTGTGTGTGAAATTTACTGCTGTGCCAACCTGTAAGGAAAAGTAAGGTGGGACGAGTTTTGAAAGTGACCCAAGTATTGGGAAATGTGTCCTAGCAATTGACCCCATGCAAACAGCTTGACTGACAGGTGATTTGACCAATCATAACGTCAAATACACTGTTTTGTCTGACAAACAAATCAGAAGAGTAGACTAAATTCAGGAACTTAAGCTTTTTTGCTTGCTTCAGTTCTTTTTTTTTTATTTTAAAACTAATGTTTCATGACAATGACATTTTATATGATGTAAATGACAGTGATTACAGTAGGCTGTTTATTTTCTTTTCATCATAACTACAAAAATACAGAGTAAATGCATTGAGTCGATATAAAGTGCCCATAAATGTACAAATGTGTTTTGCAGTGGCACCGAAAACTCCACAGGACTACACAGTTGTGATCGCTGTAACAGTGTCGGTGTGTACGATCATTCTGCTGGCAATGCTCATCCTGATCTTGTACTATAGAAAAAAACTGACAAGTAAGCAAATCCATTTTACATTTCTCTTAAAAGTTCCCTTTAAGACTCTCCTGCAAGTTATTAAACCAATGAAGAGAGAAGTTAAAGCAGTGGTTGCCATAAATTGGACCAACAGCAAGGACACATTGTAGGGTGAGCTGTCAGCAATGAGGCAGTTTAAAGGTTTTACTGCATTGCTCACATGTCCTGCAAAGTGCTTGCACAGCATTTAGGAAAATGGATAAACCGTTTAAGATGGAAAACCTATTAACAGTGTCTTTGTTCTGAAAGTTCTTTGTTACTATCTTTCTTTACTTGTTAAATGTCAAATCAAACATTATCAGTTGAATTAGAGGGATGTTCCTACCATGAAAAAATGTAGAGAATATATCACAGTACACTCCCTGTACTTTAAAATGCCACTAAAGGAACAGTCCACTTTTTTTGAAAACAGGCTCATTGTCCAACTCCCCTAGAGTTAAACACTTGAGTTTTACCATTTTCGAATTCATTCAGCCGATCTCCGGGTCTGGCGGTAGCACTTTTAGCATAGCTTAGCATAGATCATTGAATCTTATTAGACTGATAGCATCTCGCTCAAAAATGACAATATTTTTCCTATTTAAAACTTGACTTTTTTGTAGTTACGTCGTGTACTAAGACTGACGGAAAATGAAAAGTCGCGATTTTCTAGGCTGATATGGCTAGAAACTATACTCTCATTTCGGCGTAATACTCAAGGAATTTTGCTGCCGTGCCATAGATGCAGCAGGTGCAATGTAAACAAGTGCTCACAAAACTTTGCAACTGATTGCAAAAGCACTTTTTCGGTAACACTTTAGTATAGGGAACAATTCTCACTATTAACTAGTTATTTATTAGCAAGCTTATAATTAACACTGGCTGTTTATTAGTACTTAAAAAGCACATACTCTGCATGACCTTATTCTACATCCCTATACCCAATACCTGAACCACCTCACTTACTATTAATAAGCAGCCAATTAAGAGTTTTTTGAGGCAAAAGCCATAGTTAATGGTTTGTTAATAGCAAGAACTGGACCTTAAAATAAAGTGTGACCAGTTTTTCTTCCCACATCATATTTTTTCCATCACAAATCTCCACACACACACACACACATAAAAATGCAACTCTGAAATGTGTTACTGTCTCTTATACTTTTGTTGCACCAGCTACTAAGATGTTATTGCTAGTCAAGCTTGCTAGCAGTTGACTAGTGCTGCCTGAGGCTAAAACCAGAAACATCAAGTTAAATGTCTGTTGTTCTCTTTTCTTTTACAGAATCGAGCTCTAAAAACAAAGTCAGGTAAGACATTTTTGTGTATACCATACTTGTTTTGAAGCTTTTCTGAATGCACCAGCTGGACCACTGTTGAACATCCAGAAGAGGGGAAATGATCCATAAGTGACAGAAGCCTTTCTGAACATTGCGCATCATCTTCTTTTTTCTTCTCAGTTCTTAAATGTTAAAGGAGAAGTCCACTTCCAGAACCAAAATGTACAGATAATGTACTCACTCCCTTGTCATCCAAGATGTTCATGTCTTTCTTTCTTCATTCGTAAAGAAATTATGTTTTTTTGAGGAAAACATTTCATTTTTTTCTCCATATAATGGACTGATATGGTGCCCCGAGTTTAAACTTCCAAAATGCAATTTAAATGCGGCTTAAAACGATCCTAAATGCAGTTGTAAATGATCCCAGCCGAGGAAGAAGGGTCTTATCTATTTAAACGATGGGTTATTTTCATAAAAACAATACAATTTAAATACTTTTTAATCTCAAATGCTCATCTTGTCTTGCTCTGTCTGAACTCTGTGTATTCTGGTTCAAGACAGTTAGGGTATGTCAAAAAACTCCAATAATATTTTTTCCCTCAACTTCAAGTGTGAAATCAACAGTGATTTCAAAATCATCCTACATCACTGCACGAGTACAGACCCAGTCTATGCAAAGTGAACATGCAAAGAACATTAAACACCCTTGACAAAAAGATAAAACAGCGATATAGGGCGATTTCGAAGTTGAGGGAGAACATGAGATGGGAGTTTTTCGACATACACTAACTGTCATGAACCAGAGTTCAGGGAGAGTAAGACAAGATGAGCTAGATGATTAAAAAGCATAAAAATTGTATCATTTTTATGAAAATAACCGATCGTTTTGCTAGATAAGACCCTTCTCCCTCAGTTGAGATCATTTACAACCGCATTTGGGAATGTTTGAACCCGCATTTAAACTGCATTTTGGAAGTTAAAACCGGGGCACCATATCAGTCCATTATGTGAAGAAAAATGCTGAAATGTTTTCCTTAAAAAACATAATTTCTTTACGACTGAAGAAAGAAAGACATGAACATCTTGGATGAGGGGGTGAGTACATTATATGTGAATCTTTGTTCTGGAAGTGGACTTCTCCTTTAACACCGACAGGCATGCAAAGACACACACAAAGTGAATGACTCAAAATCTTCTGTAACAGAACAGTACCATTACACATTTTTAAGCCATTGAAACAGCAGCCTTGAAACAAATCCTGGAAATACTGGAGAAAAATACAGCATTTTCCATAAATACCAAACACTGTTCCAAAATTACATAGTACCATAGTACTTACGCATATTGCCGTACTGATATTTCCTTTGTGCAAAATTGAAACTGATGCCCTACTTCATTTGCTAAAATGTGAAGGATAATTAGTACATGATGTATACTGCACATTATACAATAAATGTTGCATTTTGAACAGACTTAACTGTATAGTGTAAACTCTTACATTGCAGTCAAATATTTTTTAATATTACTAAATTTTTTTTATGAATTAAGTCAATTAGCAATGGCTTTTTAAGGTAATAATTGCAGTTTAGCACGTTTTACAGTGTGGCTTGAGAAAACTTTTGATGTATTGCATTTGTCTTTCCAGCTCCTCTTTGTGGACTGTCAATTTAAGCAGTAGGAGGATGTCTGTTGCTGATGAAACCAGAGGAAAAGTTAACCTAGGATACCACATCGAAGACGTAACAAGTAATAGCACCAAAATACATCTCAGAACAGAACACCCAGTAAAATGATGTGTTATGCAAAAATATTTGGGGGATTATGTCTACTTTATGTAATATATTTGTACAGACTAAAACAAGAAAGCAAGTTTCTGGGATATCAAATATACACTACTAAAAAAAAACAAAGAGTTAGTTAGGTGTTTGTTAAAACAAAAGAAAAAAAGGTAACACTTTAGTATAGGGAACAATTCTCACTATTAACTAGATGCTTATTAGCAGCCTATTCATAACATATTGGCTATTTATTAGTACTTATAAAGCACATATTCTGCATAACCATATTCTACATCCCTAATGCTACCCAAAACCTGAATTTAACAACTACCTCACTAACTATTAATAAGCAGCAAATTAGGAGTTTACTGAAGCAAAAGTCATAGTTAATGGTTTGTTAATAGCGAGAACCACAAAAAATTGCAAAGACATATAGTATACTATTGTAAAACATATATTATAAAACATACAATCTTTGTTTGATTAACAATCTCAATTTTTTTTCAGGTTTTTTTTTTGTTTTGTTTTTGTGAGCACACACAACATCTTACTATTTTTGCCTTGTTTTCTGTTACAAATATTCATTTTTAAAACAAAAAACATTTAGTTGGGAAGCAAAATGACCCAAGAGTCTTGTTTTCTGAGAGTTCTTTTCTTACAATGAGAAAAAAATATCTGCCAGTGGGGCAGTATTTCTTGTTATTTCTTGAAATTTAATCTTGTATTTTCTTTGAGTTAATATGAATTTTCATAGTAATTTTGATACATTTCACAGAAAACAAGACTTAAAGAAGCAGCCAGTCAAGTTTACATTATTTAGAAAAACAACTTCCACTATTTTTCTATTACTTCTAACTATTTTTTAATTAACCTGACATCACTTTACTAAATAATGTAAACTTAACTGAACTTCACTTCCACTTTAACGGTAACACTTTGCAATGAAGTGTTATTTGTTAACATTAGTTAAGGAGTTAACTAACATAAATAACAATGAACAATACATTTATTACAGTATTTATTATTTGTTTTTCGTTAGTTGATACAAATACAGTTGTTCATTGTTAGTTCATGTTAGTTCACAGACCAAGTAATGTCAACAAACACAACTTTTGATTTTAGTAAATGCTGAAATTAATATTAAATAAGATTATTAAATCCTGTAGATGTATTGTTCATTCTTAGTTCATGTTAACTAAAGTAGCTAACTAATGAAACCTTACTGTGAAGTTTTACTGACTAATTTTGCTTCTTAAGTAAATGTATCTGGAATAAAAAATGTTTAAATATTTGTCCTTTTTGCAGTTAAGGTATTTATTTTTCTGAAAAGATATCTTGTAAAAGATCATAAAATATTTTAGATTCTTCTTCTTCTCATATCCTAAATCAGACTTTTTAAGATATTTTAAGGCTTATTATCATAATAAGTAAAAAATGTATTTCTTTATTATTTCTACTGGGAAACTAGACCAGCATCCTAAATATGACTTTTGTATTTGAATACAGGACTAAGTGCACATTGTGCATTGTTAGTTATGTCCATAAAATGTAAAGTCACGCACACTACTGCTCTTCACTCCACAGGTTTAGGACACCATGACCTTAGGAACAGAGCTGACAGCACGATAAACATCATCAGCCCTCCACGGGTAAGAGGAGAGAGAATTACAACCTCTGCATTATTCAAAACTAGTGGTGGGATTTCTGACACCTCAGTCTAAAGTTTTCTGCCTCACACCTGGGGGAAAACACTGATCTCTCTATTACTATGAGAAGGAATATTCAGTCAAACAGTTAAATAGTACTCTTATACAAATGATATACAATCATATACTATGTTTAAATCACATTTTTTTCACATTACTGCTGATTGTATGATGTGTCATTTTCAGGAAACAACCATTTAATTTTTAAGCATTTAATTTGAAACTGCTGAACTGTCAGGAAATCATATTTTCTTACCTCAGGCTGAAACTACCAGGTCCATAATCATTGTAGACACTGGGGGAACCACCATGCCAGGATTCAATAAATGCAATAAATGCAATAAATTTCAATAAATTCAAATTGTTCTATTTTTCTCAACAGGTTCCTGATATTGTCATTTTCAGCTCTCAAAAACAGAAAGAGGATGATTTTTCTAGTCTCTGCAAGGGAGCAAAGACAGTCCGTCGGGTCACTACTGTTTGACCTCAGGGTTAACCCCACATCAACAACCCATTGCAAGAATGGACCAGCTTTCTATTCAGAGAGAAGCCACATATTCAATCTGACCTTATTGTTACTCCAAAAAGGTCATATATGCTGAAGATGCAGTGACTTGCATACCAAGAGGACAGAGACTTTTTTTTTCACTTTAAAAATGTTCTATAATCATTTTGCATTCTTTTGTACCCACCTTATTCAAGTGGAAATATTTTTAAGTTATTTTTGTTGATCAATATTTTACACAATCTCTGTATTCGTATCTATATCGGAATAGAGGGCAGCAGTGATGACGTATTTTTGTAGGCCAACCTGGAAGATAGCATCAGCCTGGTTCTGTCAGATATCTCCATTGGCTTATGGATTATTGCAGAAGACAAACTCTGTGACCAACAAAAGCTCATGATTTTCTCATCATAATAATCTTAACGAAATGAAGTTTATTTAATAAAGTTTGGGAAAAGCACATTCAGATAATCCAACTAATCAGTGTGAGAAGCCTAATGTATATCATGTATATATACAGCGCTTTGCAAAAGTATTCACACCCCTTCATTTTTTCACATTTTGTTGCTTTGCAGCCTTATGTTAAACTGCTTTAAATTACTTTTTTTCTACATCAGTCTACACTCCATACACCATAATGACAAAACACAAAACAGGTTTGTAAATTTATTAGAAATAAATACTGAAATTATTCCATTGCATAAGTATTCATACCCTTTTCTGGGACACTTGAATTTTACCTCAGGAGCGCTCATATTGCTTGTAGATGTTACTACACTACATTAAACTGTGGCAAATTGAAATTTAATGGGTATGATTTGAAAATGCACACACCTCTTAGAAAACATCTAACAGCTGAAAATGCACATCAGAGCAAAAACCAAGATCTCAGAGACAGGATTGCGTCAAGGCACAGATCTGGGGAAAAGTTGAGAAAAAGTCTCCATTATCCATAATGGAAGAAGTTTGGAACAACTGGGACTCTTCCTAGTTCTGGCCTCCTGGCCAAAATGAGCAATTGATGGAGAAGGGTTTTGGTTATACTGGTAACCAAGAAGCTGATGGTCATTCTAGTTGAGCTCCATGATCATATATGCAGATGGAAGATATTTACAGAAGGATAAACATCACTACACCAATCCGGTCTTTATGGCAGTGTGGCCATCCTCAATCCTCTCCTCAGTGAAGACACATGAAAATTGCAAAAAAAGCACCTAAAGAACTCTCAGACTGTGAGAAACAAGATTCTCTGGACTGATGAACCTCAATTCCAAACATCATGTTTGAAGGAAACCAAGCACTGCTCATCACCTGCAGAGTAAAATCCCAACAGTAAAGTGTGCTGGTAGCAGCCTCATGCTGTGGGGCTGTTTTTAAGCGGCAGGGACTGAGGGACTCATCAGAGTAAAGGAAGAGCTCAATGCACCAAAATATTGAGATAGTCTTAATGAAAAGCCAGTCCAGAGCATTCAGAACCTCAGACTGTGCTGAAGGCTCACTTTCCAACAGGACAATGACCCTACGCACACAGCAAGAGTGGCTTATAGACAACTCTGTAAAAGTCCTTGAGTGGCCCAGCCACAGCCTGGGCTTAAACACAATCAAATATTTCTGGGGAGACCTGAAAATGTCTGCCAGCCCCCATCCAAGCTGACAGTGCTTAAGAGGTGAAAAGGTGAGGTGAAGAATGGCAGATAATTGCCAGACTAGCGAGAACAAAACTTATCACATCATACCCAAAAAGACTTAAGTCCTGAGTTAAGGGTATGAATACTTATGCAATGTACTTATTTCAGTGTTTGATTTTTAATAAATTAGCAAATTCGTCACAAATCTGTTTTGTGCTTTGTCATTATGGTGTATGGAGTGTAAAATGATGTGGAAAAAAATGTTATTTAAAGCAGTTTATCATAAGGATGCAACATAACAAAAAGTGAAAACAATGAAAGGGTATGAATACTTTTACAAGGTACTGTAGCTGTCCTTCACTTTTGTCCCATGACAGTTTTGCTGCCTTCCTTCTCACCCCAGTCACATGATTTCAACCTCACCACCATTATACTTATGAATTTTTTTTTTATTCTTTATTTAATCTTTATTTATTAAAAAAAAAGTCTGCATATATTGACGCATTTTATATTGTAGAGCCTAACGTGAAAGTATCTTGAGCTTGTGTTCACTAAAGACATTGAACTTCAAACCCACTGACTTGAGGATGATGAAACCCAAAATGCTAAAATGAAAACGGATTACTCGATTTTGGTGTACAAAAACTGTCATCCCTGCAGCACTTTATTTGCATTCTAATATTTATTTATTTTTTTCTAAAAGTATTTTACCTCAGAGGGTTTAAGTGAAGGAAATGTACCTTCATGTTTTTCCTGCTGGCTGCTCGTCAGTCATGGATGGCAACTGCTGAATAAATTAGGGTCACCCTCAGTAGGTCACACAAAGCTGTCGTGATATGAGAGGGCGATAACATAACCCTTTTGTTTTTGTTTGGGTCTCCAGACCAGTGTTATCTTTCCTAGACCTGCTTGTGTTACTGAGGTTTTCATTTGCCATTCACAAGTGGTGGATTGATGTCAGGGTCAAGCAGACTGTTTCTCTGGGGTGATTTACAAAGGCCACTGTTTGTCTGTCAAAGACTTCTGCGTCATTGCTTCTGAAAGTCTGTTTCCCTTCTCTCTGCCACTTTCTTCTTCTTTTATATCACGGTATGTCTTGATTGTCTCTCTCTGTTCTGTGAAAATGTTGCAGTGCAACATCTGAGACATTTTAGATAATAAATTTGATATTCTTATATAAATTTTCAATGTATCTGTAACTGTATCTGTTATGTAGTTACATATGTTATATAGTTATATATATTTATTTTTAATTTAGTTTTAGCTTTTATTTCCATTTTTTTGTTATTTTTAGTCCTTCAGCTTAATCTCATTAATCTCATACTAATGTGCAGTGAACGTTACAGTGTATCTCAGAAACACATTTGTGTTATATCTGGCACATATGAGATGCAGGAACTGGCTGCAATCATGTAAATGAAAGCATCTAATTATCACCATAAATATTTATTCATGCATATTAGAACCCAGCCACCACATAAAGGTTTTCGCTTCCAAACAACGATTCAGTCTTTATGTAATTGACCTCAGCTGAATGAACCCTTTTGGAATCAGTCACGCTACTCTGAAACAATTGCAACCTACTTTACACAGCGCGATTCACTGCAATGCTGATGAATAACTTAGCATGTCTTCTCTGTGATTGAAATGCAATCCTCTCTAGTGCATCCTTACAACAGGGCATTTAAGTGCTTCCAAAGTCAGTTAGGTGCCACTGTATTAAGTGACTGGCTATTAAAGGAAATTGGAGACAGGAGCCCTTGACATGGTGCTGTTAGCATAATTAAGGCCCATGTAATTAGCAGATTAATGCCTCTTAAAAACTGATGAGGTGAGGAGGAAATGCAGAAAAGCTTTACATTTGAGATCTAGTGTTTCTTTTATGTGCAAACTCAGTAGGAATGGGAGAACTGGCCACCATGTGAATTCAGGCTAACAGCAGAACACTTGAAGCCTTGTTTTGCTTCCCGAAGTGAACAGCCCTGTCTGACTAAATACACTTCAAGTAACCCAGAGTTTCATCATAGAGAATGTGTACCGACAAAACCAAACCCACTTTGCTGAAGGACAAAAATTCTTCCTTGTATCAAACTTAACACATTTGCTCCAATTACTCATGCAGGCTCCAAAATGTCCATTCAGCATGTGACAAATAAAAATAGGTTAGCTAAATAATGCAAAGTTTCTGACCGGTCACCTTATCGTTTAAGGCAGCGGTGGTCAATCCTGCCAATGTTTTACAGAGTTCAGCTCCAGCCTTCCCCAACATGCTGGAATGGACGTTTTTCCCTTTTCATGAAGACCTTGATTAGCTGTGTTTAATTAGTTTCAGGTGTGTTTAATTAGGAACCACTGTAATTACGAGATTCTGACTTGTTAAAAGTGTTTATGTCATCACAAAGCTCTACTCATCATAAAAGTAATTACAAATAGTAAATTTGAAATTTACTGCACCTGACCACTGCGATGTCAGAACACACAAAATGTCGACTCCTTCAGCAATAAAATATAGTGGAAAAAAAAATATTTCTGTCAGGACCACTATCGTCAAATAACTTACAATTAGCATACATTTTTAGGTTGGGGGAATGGTTCTGTTCTGGGCAAACACTCCCTGCCAATCCATGCAGCCTAGCATGGATATGAGCAGGGAGAGCATAAATAACCCCCCTAGGATAAACAGAACAGAACCAACATTAATGATTAATGTAGCAGATATCATTAATGTTCTAATTGATTATTTTATGTAACAACAAAATTCAGTGGTCTGACTCAAGACATAAGACTGTTTTGTTGTGTTGTCATTCCTTATGTTCGGTAACCTAGTTTCTGTCTCCCATTTATTGTGTCATTTGGTTCAGGTGTGTCTTGTTTATCAGCCTTATGGACTACTTGCACTAAGCCTCGTGACGTACTTCCGTTTTGAAATCGTAGGGCTCAGTTATTTCCGGTTATGTACATTTTCAATGCGCTGTAATCATGTAGTTGACTTAAACGCCTATTAAAATGAGATTTCGCGGGATGATTTCCAATTCACAAATTTTCGGAGACGGGAGAAAACATATTCTGATAATTATTGCGTATAGAATTTTCCAAACTCAACGGAACGTGAAGTTTTAAGGCAACATAAACCGATCTGAGAAAGCAGTGACTGGTAATCATACGTGATTGTTCACCACAGGGTGTCCGTGCTCTATAGTGACCTAATCGCGACGCTGCAGTTTGTGAAATCTGATGAATAAGATCATAATGAACCTTTATTTATCTGTATTAAATATGTTACTTATGTCACTATTCTGTGTCATATTCTGTCATCATTTCACTGTATGTAGTCTAATGCCAAAATATGAGTATTCAATCGTCGCACTGTCAGCGTGTTACTGTTAAAAATTATTTTAAGGTTTAACATCGTTAAATAAGGCAGTTACCTCACATTCGTTCAGCCATTTTAAATAATGGAATATGCAGTATGGGCTCGGAATAAGAGCGCCAAGGCACACAAACAAATTAGCCATGGTTCTACTACAAATAAAAGTAAAAAATGCAATTGAAGTTAAACCATATAACAACAAATTCATCAGGTATGAATTATGATCAGTAAAAGAAAAATGCTGTCCATGAGAATGCGGCAGATAAGTGGGGAAATGTATTTATTTATTATTCAGAATGCACATACCGAAGGGAAATATATTTATAGTAACCTTTCAGCAGGTTGAATATGATTCATTTTAACGCAGAGAATATGATTAATTGTTTTTTTTTTTTAAAGAAATGCCAGCCCTAAAATGTAGTAGTAATCTGCGTCCTCATGAGAAACTCTCTGTATGTAGGTGCGCTGAACGCTAACCGGAAACTACCGAGCCCTAACAAGTAGAACGCGGAAGTAGTTGTGCAAGTAGTCCATTTGCTTTAGTATTTAAGTTGTAGTCTGTCTTGTGCTCCTTCATCCGGTATTGTGCATGTTCTACGTGTGTAATTAACATGACACAGGTGAAACAAATGATTAATCAAAGGAAGGGAAAAACTGGGTCACGGGGAGCACATGGGGAGAAAAACACACACAGACAGTCCACGGGTGTGACATATCACCCCCCGCTTGCGAAAGGCACGTCCATGTGCCTTAGGAACAGCATAGGGAGGGACGGGTGGGACCTTGGGAAAAGGCTCGGGAGGAGGATGGACACCTGGTAGGGGGCCAGCAGACAGAGTCCAGGGTGGTGATGATGGAGAAAGGAGCCAGGGAGGAGACAGCAGGGACTTGGAGCAGGCGGCGTATGGTGAGATCCAGGCCACAGCCATAATGGCAACCCACAGTGGAGCCGATGGAGGGAGACAGGCAGACCAGCTGTGATTCCACTGCACAGATGATGGGCCTCTGGGTCTCACGGCTGCACTCTAGAACAAAAGCCCTCCCTGGGCTGCCATTGGGAACAGAAGCCATCTCCTGGCTGGACTTTGGAACAGAAGCCTTCTCAGGGCTGAACTTGGGAACGGAAGCTCTCTCTGGGCGAAACTTGAGAAGAAAAGCCCTCCTTGGGCTGCACTCAGAGACAGGAGCTCACTCTGGGCTAAACTTAGGAACAGAGTCACACTCTGGGCTGAACTTGGAAACGGAAGCCCCTCTGGGGGGAACCTGGGAACAGAAGCACTCCTTGGGCTGCCCTCGGGGACAGGAGCCCACTCTGGGTTGAACTTAGGAACAGAGTCATTCTCTGGGCTGGACTTGGAAACTGGAGCCCTCTCTGGGCTGTACGTCGGAACAAGAGCCCTCTCTAGGCTAGACTGTGGCCATCCCTGGGCAGACATGGGAACAGCAGCCCTCTCTGGGCTTGACCTGGAAGCAGGAGCCGTCTCTGTGCTGGACGTGGAAGCAGGAGCCCTCTCTAGGCTAGACTAGGAATCTGTGGCCCTCCTTGGTCCAGATATGGGAACAGCAACCCTCTCTGGGCTTGATGTGGAATCAGGAGCCCTCTCTGGGCTGGGCATGAAAACAGGAGCCCTCTCTGAGCTGGACATGGGAACAGGAGCCCTCTCTGGGCTGGAGGTGAGAACAACAGCTCTCCCAGGGCATGACTTGGGATCTGTTGCCCTCCCTGGGCCAGACGTGGGGACCGGAGCCCACACTGGGCCATATGTGGGAACAGCAGACCCAGAAACGCAATAAAGTTTTTTCAGTAGGTCCGGTGTTCTGTCAGTGTTTGCTACTTTAAGGAGCAAGGAGCGAGGAACAAGGAGATGAAGGGATATAACGAAAAATAGTCTTTAATAGTCCAAACAGGGTAACACAGGGCAGACAGGAACACACATAGCACAACACAGACGTTTAACACCAGACAAAGGAATCATGGGGAAGACAACACTATAAATACAAGACGTAATGAGGGGTAATTAAAGGGACACAGGTGAAAAAATGATTAATCAAAGGGAGGGAAAAACTGGTTCACAGTGAGCATATGGGGATAAAAACACACACAGACAGTCCACGGGCGTGACATGGTGATCTTTGGAACACAAATTAGAATATTTTTTCCAAGGTATCATGTGACATGAGTGGTTCAATTGTAATTTTATCAAGCTACAAGAATACGCAACCCATTCATGAGAGTACCACAATGCATGCTGCTGATGAAGACGGTGGTAGTATAGGAAAAAAAAAGTTTTATTAATGATAAACATTTTATAATAAATAAACAGTTTATAATAAACATTTAATTATTTGTGTATGTATAAATATTAGTGTGTCATTGTTTCCCTGCAGAGCCAATTTTGTTGCAAATAATTGAAAATCATTATTTTAGGTTACAACATGATGCACAAATACCTCTCATCACAAAGCTCTGTTGTTGGCCTCACATCTCATTTCTTGGGTGTCAATGGGATGTTACTAGAATACATACCTTCACAACAGCACAATAACTAGCAATTATGCAGCAGTCACCCGGAACATACGGTACAACAAACCCACTGAGTGAGCAAAAGGCAGAATTCACTTTAAAGTAAAATGTCTTACCTTTGGCAAAATGCTTTAAAACAAAATTAAAGTGGTGAGAAGTATATTGTGTCCTATAAACAAATGTAGGCGAAAAGAGTTATTCTGAAACAATGATTCAAATACAATACAATAAAAAAAAAATTATGTAATTGCTCAGCATTGATTTCATGCCATTATTTGGGTTTGGGCATTTACAGCATTCACAGAAGCAAGCAATGGTATAATACCAAAACTGACAAATTAAACTAAGCCTTCTCAGAGGAAATCTTTTTTTGGTAATACCGCTGTTTTTAGACATACTTTAAAGTGATACTACTAAATTCTGTGGTACCATAGTGTATTTTGTAGGGGAGAGTGGGGACGAAAGTACCATTTTTCAGAAAAACATAATTTAAAAAGATAAAAGATGTTGTATCACTAAATATGACTAAAGTAAATGCGATGTAGCAACAGCCCTGAGAGTGATATTCCTGAAAGAAACGCCCTCTCATGAACATGTGGCTGAATCAGACCTCTGTCTTTCTGACCCTCACTCTTGGCATATTCCTTTGGTATAATACAACATAAACATTTATGATAAACGTTTTTAATAAATGATGCAAGACACAGAAAGCCACCAAATTAGCATGCTGCGGGACAAATGAAACACTTGTTGTCACTGTAGGGGGACAAAAGTGTTACTTTCGTCCCGACAGGAACGAAATTTAAATGACATTTCAAATGCAATTTACTTCTATATTAACAAATTCTGAAAAGCCAAACTTTAGGATGTATTACAGCATTAAATAACATGTAGATTGATCCTTACTGTGACACATGAAACGAGAAACACAACAACTAATTTGAAAAAAATTACTGTTTCCATAATTTACATACTGTACTTGAAAACTGCTTTCTGGACCTAACCGTGGGAAACTTTAACGAAATCATGTGATATTTCTCAGCCCCATCAAGGGTTGCACGCTGAATGTGCTGTCATAGCTTGGACAGCAAATTTAGTCCAGTCTCTAAGAAAATAGCTTTGTTACTTTCGTCCGGCGTTACTTTTGTCCCCACTCTCCCCTACCATAGTATTGCCATCTAGGACACTACTTTTTTTTTTTTTTTTATCTTTTTACCAATCCCACACTTTCCCATTACCACCGAAATTTGGGAAGTCATCAAAAAAGTGACACTCTTGATAGATCACCACTTAATTTAATTCAAAGCCCATTCTGATGACCGATCATTTGTCCCAAAGGCTTTGCCAGATTCCTGCTTGTCTGAGGGCAGTTTAGCAGGGGCATTTCCATATGTGCCGCTGCACCCCATCTGTCAGAGCTGGACTCAGATGGCAAACACAGAGGCAGACGGCAGGCCAAACGCAGACTGTCACTTCAGCAAATAAGTCTCTCAACTCCTTTAGACGTCCCCTGAAATTCCCTGTCCTGATAAATGGAACTGTGTTAGTTTTTGGCAGGCAGAAAGACTTAAGTTGCAGCTACATAAAATTTAGCTGCGACAGCTTCTGCAATGTAATAGAATTTCGGACAGATTGCACCTCTAATACATTTTTAGGTCTGTATAATAGTATATAATGTCACTATTTATCGCACATGTCAGCAATTAAATGTCCCCTGCATGTGTGAATGAAAGGAAAACTATTCTGTCATGCTAATTATTTATTTATATGTTTTTTTTTCTTCTTCAATGAAACAATTAAAATAAATTATTTTGCATTAGAGTTTTCGTAAAAAAAAAACTTCAGTATCTGCAAAAATTAAAAATAAATAAAGTCATGCTCTAAAGAATTAAACTTAAGAAGTGTGGACAATTTTTGATGTGTTGACTAACTTCTTAACACATAAGCATGTGATAAATTTAACTGTGGTGCGTTGTTTGACATTTAAAGTTATATTAAAGGGGTCATCGGATGCTAAGTTCACTTTTACATGTTGTTTGAAAATGAATGTGTGTTGGTAGTGTATGTACAAATCTACCCTATAATGATAAAAATCCATGGAGTGGTTTTTAATTAATCTGTAAAAATAATATTCCCTTTTTCAAATCGAGCCATTCTCAGATGCCTGTCGTCGTGGCGTCACACCCACAGAGGCTGCTCCCACGATAGTTGATTGACATGAGCGTTTTACCTCAGATCAGCTGTCTCAGTCCAACCTCCATGTTTTGATGCTGGAGCAGGGATGTAAGTTAGACAAGAATTGAGCGATTGAGGTGTTGTGTTGCTGGATGTAATAATGAATGTAGTGGTCATCATTTACTCCCAACATCTGAGCTGGTAAAGATGCAGTGGATTACATTTGTTTGTGAAGGGAATGCGCCTCCCGATCTACATATATCCGTCTATGTTCACGCGAATCATTTGTGACCAAGCTTCACTTACAGCAGAAGTGAGTATAAGGTTTTTTTTTTTTACCAATCTTTGCGATCACCTTTCCTAATAATGTGCTAGTTAGCAAGTGTAGTGGCTAAACGCGGCTAAAGTAAAAAGGCTTGTCACTCCACAGAGAGAAGAGAGGGGCGGGGCAAGCAGAGCTCATTTGCATTTAAAGCAGCCTTGTCCAGAATGGGATGATTTTTGCAGCGCCGATTTTGACAAGGTAAAAAGGGTGTTGTATTACACTACTATTGAGAATTTTTAACCAAAGTATTTTATAGACTTTTCATTAAGACCCTAAAGAATCATATCAACATGTGGAAAATGGGCATCCGATGACCCCTTTAAAGACATTTAATATTCTACATTTCAACTTCATAATGATTAATGTGTAATACAATAAATAAAGAAATGACATTAAAGTACTTTATATTTAAATGTATTCACTTTATTTAATTCACATTATTCATTTTTTCACTAAGCATATTTCAGAGACAAAAGAAGTAAATTACATTTATGTATATGTGCTATAAATATGCTATAAATAAGTACATCTTTGTACTTATACATAAGTCAGGAAAAAAACCCTACATTTAACTAATTAGTCCTACATTTAACTAACTGCATTAATATAAATAAAAAAAAAATGCATTTATTAAATTGTAAATAACATGCAGTTAAGTACATTCAGTCATATATTTCCATGATAAGTAGCAAGTATTGTTGATGTAAATAAAGTTATTCTAAAGAGTACTTCTTTCTCACTTGGAAAATAAACCGTCGAACTAACTTGTTACAACATGTATTTGCATTTCCATCAAAACTGCAAGCTGTGTATCTTTCAAGCTGTGTATATTCTGTTAAAAATCCTAAATTAAGTACAATTCTGTGAATACTGTTGATTACCACAGAAACAACCACTTTATATTTCAAAATCACTTAACTTGTACTTAGCCTGGAACATTCCTTAGCTAACAGTACACTCACACAGAGGTCATTCACATTCGCTGCTTCTTACGTAAGATGTGGAGAACTAAGGATCTGTGTTACAAATCACCAAAGGATACATTTCCTTTTTATAGCACATATATTTCAAGGCTATTAGTCTAACGTTTTCAACCTTGTTGCTGACAACAAACTTTAACATGGCCGTTACTCTTACAGTATTTGCTGTAAAGAAAAAAAGCTATCAAGCATAACAGTTATATGAAATCTAATAAATCGCTTTGTGCAGAGAGAAAAAAAAAATATAGACTGCAAGCTAAAAATGAATAATAATTAGCTACAAGATTATCATTATAGTTAGTAGACTTATAAAAAGAGTCAGTTTACCTAATTCTGAATCTACTGCATACATGTTAGACGATTAAGAACATTATGACATTGACTCTCTGAAATGCTTGATTCTGATGGGTCAGTTCTGCAGTATTTTTTGTATAATGAATGCTAAACTGGTTTGACCATTTTCCCAGGCAAATAAAATCCTACATGCTGCACTAATGTCATGTCTCATCACTCCATTGTGTCTTTCTTCTCACATGATAAAACAATGTAAACTTAAATCTTAGGTTTATTTCCATTTATTTATTTAGTAAGTAGCCATGTAATGATTAGAATAATGTACAGTCAACACAAACTAAGCCTCTTAAGTGATACAAAACCTATCTGACACAGGACACCAAGCTTACTCGTATAGATAGCCATTGGAGAGGAGAAACATTGTGCACTTATGCAGCACACTTTGTAGTTACACATATTCAATGTTCTATTCACAAAATTACCATTTTATAATGACAACTTAAACTGCACTGTAAGTTGCAATGTTATGGCAAAGCAATTTATTTATAAAGCACAATTAAAAAACAAGATTAAATTGACCAACGTGCTGTACAGTCTGACCACGGCACCGTGGATAAGGTGCTGGTGGTTCTGTCCAGGTGGTTAACTTACTCTTTCACTTGCCATTTTCCCCATGTATGCGTGATTGTATGTTTGTTTGTTTAGACTAGTGTTTTAGGTCATAAAACATTTGTTCACAATTTCAAGAGTTCAGTTTCTCTGGTCAGTACTCGCAAACAAAGTCACCTTAACAATCCAATCTTGCTACATGCTCTAATGCAGTGGTTTTCAATTCCAGTCCTGGGGTATCACTGCTCTGCACATTTTGTATGTCTCTCTTATCTGAGAGAGACCTCGGTTCAGTTCATGGATCTCCCTCCTAATGAGCTGATGATCTAAATCAGGTGTGTTAAATAAGGAAGACATACAAAATGTGCAGAGCAGCGGTACTCCACAACTGGAATTGAGAGCCACTGTTCTAATGCATTAGTGCTGTAAAAAAGTTATTTTCTGTGGCACTGAAAGAGTTATATGAAATTACACTGCATATTTGCTGGATGAACATTGTTGATTGTAATATTAATTCTGCTACAGTTATTTCTGGCTGCTGATATAAATAACCGTAACTGGAAGTGGACCGGTGACTCTTGTTTTAAGTAATAATCACGGTGTGGCTGCATTACACAGGTTCCAGATTTTCTGCAATTTAAACAAGATAACACTACTTTCAATTATGGGCCCTGAATTAATGATCCAGGTTGCATGCATTACATAGGGTTTCTAGGCATGTGTGGCTTATCTCAGTCTAAACTCTCTGCTAGCAGCAGCTGCTGGTTACCACTCTACTACAGCATTAATAATGGGTAACCATATAGGCTGTCCCCACAGACCAAAGATATTGGCTCTTAATTGCTGAATCTGAGTAAATGACTGAATTCCAAATATATAATCAGTTTTGGGAAAACCCCTCAGATGTTGTGATGAAATTCGAAAAAATAGGTTGAATGTCAATTTTTTGTCAAAATTATTTTCATTAAATTATTATTCTATAACATCTGTCTATCATCTTAGCAAAATTCACTTGTTTAGTGAATTAGCGATTTATTGCAGCAAGCAGAAATGACTGTGTCTTTCTCTTATGTTAAGAACGCACTGCGGAGATGCTTTCTCTTAACACCACAAAAACAGTTAACCTATCAAAATAAACCATATAACACAGGGGGGCTCAACCCTGTTACTGGAGATCTACCTTCCTACAGAGTTCAGCTCTAACCCTGATCAAACACACCTGAACCAACTAATTAGGATCTAAAGGAGCACTTGATAATTACAGATAGGTGTGTTTGATCTGGGTTGGAACTAAACTCTGCAGGAAGGTAGTTCTCCAGGAACAGGGTTGGGCATCCCTGACGTAACATATTTATTAAATTTGTATCAATGCATATTCCCTGTCAGTCCTGTGTAAACAAAGGCACACAGAGTTTTATTTATTTTTTAATATTGTGCTCACTTTTACCCGTCTCAATCTGCACTCGCTTTTCTAAATGTAAACTACAAGGTACACTATTCATGCTATCTAAACACAAAAGGGGTGATCAAAAGTTCAGAGACTATGCCCATGATAAACGATGGAAAACTGTCCTCTTCAGGCTAACTAACTGCTGGTCTGTTGATGCAGTCTAATGATGCAGTATAGTGCTCTCTCAGACAGCTCTCATTAAACCTGTGAAGTGAAACCTGTCTCACTTTAAACCCAGATATTGAAAGAAGATTTAAAGGAGACTGGAAAACTGTCTTGACATGGACATTGGGAAAAACTGGATGGACCTGGCTGAGTCTCAGTGGTAAAACTTTCTGTCCAACAAGGAGCAGTGGAACGGCGGCAGTTGGCTCAAGTCTTTGTTTGATCCCCAGAACTCAACATAACATGTCTAAGCAGTCTCCGCATACTGCAACATTGCTGGACAAAGGCGTGTGGTGAAGCAACTGCCACTTCTGGCTCCTGGGCCAGGAACAGAGGTGGCTGATAACCTAAGGAATACCTGAAGGGAGAAAGCCCTAGAGAAAAAAGCAAAGAGTTGTGGGTGTCATCCACAACAATGATTGCTGTCTCCCAGGCTGAAGGGAATCTTTGGAATCTTCAAGAACTTGTCCACCACTGTCATAACAACAGCATAGCCCTGGAACGGGGGTAAGTCAGTCACAAAATCTAAGGCAATATGTGACAAAGGTTTCAAAGTGACTAGAAGGTACTAGGAGGGGCACAATCAAAGCCAGCCAAAACAAAACACAGCATATCCTGGTTCATAGTGGGGCACTAAAACCACTGTCCAACAATAGTTATGGTGCCCTAACACCTGGATGGTAGGACAGATTAGAGGAGGGGCCCCTCTTCAAGCCTGGACTGACCTAGGTATAGACCCTCTTGTACCCCCCCTCTGGGATCACCCAGACTGCTGCACCTTCTCAAGCCAGTGATGCTACTCTCCAAAATCTAACCTGACAGCAAGCAGCTCATGATTGCCAACATCATAATTCCATTTGGTAGGTGTTAAAGGATGTGAAAAATAGGCACAAAGGGGCATCTTTCCATTACTCTGAGAGAGGACTGTCCCCACACCCACCTCTAATGCATCCACCTGGAGTCACCAAAAAAGGTTTGGATGAGAAACATGACTTTAGGGAATCAAAGGCAGACTGAACCTGTACAGTCCACACAAATTTGAACGTGGCTGAGGTCATATTGATCAAGGAGCTGCAATCGAGCTATAGTTTTGGACAAAACACAAGTAGAAATTGGTTAACCCCAGAAATTATTGTAGAACAGCTGGGCAACTTCAGTCCAGGAGTGTTATTGTCTTGAAGAAATTGATTAGCTTGTTCAGTTGTTTTTGATTAGGATTGATTAGAGCTAAACTCCGCAGGACAGTGGGACTCCAGGACTGAAGTTGTCCAGCCCTTTTGTAGAACCTTGAAAGAGTTTGGGGGTTGGCCAGTTGTCCACTGCCCTCACTTTGGTGGGATCCATGCTAATGCCCCAGAATGCAATGATGAACCCAAAGAATGGAACCAAACGTTACGTGAAGGGAACACTTCTCTGCATTAACAAAAAAAAAAAATAAAATAAATAATAATAATTCTTGAGCAGTCATTGCAGCTTTCTCTAAATGTGCTCATGGAAAGAATAGGAGAAAATCAGACTATCATCTAAGTACACAAGCTTATTTACCATGTCCCAGAACACCACCTTAACGAATGCTTGGAAGATGGCTGGGGCATTAACTTGCTCAAAAGGCATCGACTGATATTCAAAGTTCCATGTGTTAAAAGCTGCATTCCACTCACCCCCCTTAGGGATTCCCCACACCATTCAGCATTGCAAAGATCCTCTGCAGCAACTCGAAGGCTGAAGACATCAACAGCAGTGGGTACTGGTTCTAAACATTATTATCATTCAACCCCGACAGTCAATGACCCTGCAAGTGAACTGTCCTTTCTCACCACAAAGGAGATTCTTGCACCATGTGGGAAAGAATAAGGGCAGATGAAACTGGCTGCAAACAAACCTTAAATGTCCATTGCCCTGTCCATTGGCTCCTGCTAAGGTACAAATGAGGAGTAAAGTTACAAGTGAGGCAGGAAGTGCCCAGTAGAAGACCTATTGCGCAGTTGTAAAGGCGGTGGAGAGGAAGAGATACAGCCCAAGTCTTGCTTAACACTGCCCTGGCAATGGGGTCACATTACAATAGCAGCTCAGGAGTCGACCATCATGGACACCTGATGATGGGAATTCTTCCAGCTGATGACAACATGCAAGAGAGTCCATAGAGAAGAGCCTTTGACCAATAAGCCATGCACAGAACCTAAAAGAAACCTAACAAGGAAAAGGGAGAAAAAATGCTCACCGAAAAGTAAACAGGTGGATTTCTAACAAAAAAATTAATAGTTATAATAAAGTATGCTTAATATTCTACATGCAAATATACAGTTCCTTCTTTGTTTTATTTTGGGGTGATATGTAAATATAAATTTTAAGTCCATACAATATAGATTATCTTGAGTTAAAAATAAAACAAGGTTAACAACAAATACATGCTGATACACATCTATTGTGAATCTTTGTATACGTGCAAATAATACATTTATGAGTGAATGCGTTTTTCTTTATTCCAAGCTGGCCCTTATGCTTTCCTCTCATCAGCATTACATCAGAAAGGGAGATTTGATGTAAGCAAAGAAGATCCTTACCTCATTCTGGAACACAAAGCAATCAACAGCTTCTTAAAGAATCCCTGGTGCTTTCTAAAATACACTTAACCCAAGATGTCTTTCTTTCACTGTAAGGAATCAACACAACATGAGAGTGTGCTGTCAAATATGAAGTAATGTCTGGCAGAATCTTAAAACAGCTGGTCTATTGAAGACTGCTAGGGTTGAGGAGGGATTTCTCTGCATGTGGAAGTTTCTCTGCAGTATTTCCTCTGTGTACACCCCCAGCTGGATCTTCTGCAACAGAGACACTCAAGTGATTAAAATGTGTTGCAGACACCAATGTAATGGGAATGGCTATAGGCTTCTTCTGATGCAATGTTTATTCTTAGAGTAAACATCTGCAGAAATGCCCATGGTGTTACATTCTGGGGGAATCTGAAGGCTTTTGAACAGGAATATAGGAGATGGAAGAAAGAATTTTGAATTGCAAACATGGGTGGAATGGTTATATAATCAAAATGGAGTGTATAAAGTGCACAGTATCTGGATTGCAGCAATATTGTGTAGGGTATCAGAGCGAATCAGACAAATGGAAGATTCAATCAGAACATTTGGTTGAAACCAAAGAGCCAAATTCCACAAAGGGGCCCAGAACCACGTCATAAATCTGTCCAGGATACCCTGGCGCCAGCCAGCCTGAAGTAAGCCTAACCAACTAACTTTCACAGCTTTGAACAACTTGCAACATTAAAACAAAAGAACACAATTATTGATAATCCCATCTCAGGAAGGAGATTATCAATATTGGGGCGAGAAACCCAAGATTAATGGTCAAAGATGCAGCACATCAGGACCATCACATGAGGAAACTTTGTTGGGTGGTGCTCCCCCACCCAAGACAAGAACCAGACCAAGTTTCATCTAAATTCCTTTGTTCCTTGGAACATGCCCTTAGTTCACAGAATGGCAGAGACTGTCCATTTTACCTAAATATGCACCAAAACGATGCTTAAAAGGACTTATGAATGAACATCAGACCATTGCATAACTCCCTACTATGTATGCCACCCACACATTTGTCTATTATGTTCTAATCACTCGTTGTGTATGTCCTTTTTAATAATAATTGAATAGCTTAAGGGTTTATATTCATGTTTGGTATGTATGAGTTTGAAAATTCATGCTTTGAATGTTTTCACCAATCAATTCATTGTCAAATGTGTTGTATTCATGTTATAGGAATCATGGCCAAATTATACTCTGCAAGAGCGGGAAAATTCTGACCATGTGACTGATAAGATAACATGCTGATTTATGTTTTGGGAGGAGAAACATAGCAATATCCTGAGTTAAGACAACATCTAATTGGTCAAGACACCATTTTGGGATGTGTCCAAAACTGAGTTTAAAACCACAGGACACCATCAAATTTTGCTTTTAGCTATTTCCATCGCTCCTAGCCATGCTTTTAGCTTTTAGCTTTAGCTTTTAGCTATTGGTTTAACCATTGCTTTTAGTCAGGCTCTTAGCTTGTGCTTTTAGTTTGTGCTTCGTGCCATCTCTTTTAGCCATGCTTTTTGCCATAATTTGCCGCTGCTTTTTGCGTTCTTTGAACGCTTCCTGGCTTGCACGCCAGCCACTCCTCTAACGAAAACATGAGGAGACCGTCACATTTCTTTCTTTCTTTTAATCTTTTCTTTCCGTTGAGAGTTTCGTGTTCTAAGTTAAGTTTTGCCGCTAAGCCGTGTCTCAGACTTCGTGCCTGCCTCAAAACTTCAACCAGCGTACACGACTCCATCATCCAGCCAACGCCCAAGACATCACCTCCAACGACCACGGACTTCCAACCAATCAGCAACCTTGGGGAACCCCTTTCTGCAACGACGTCATCAAAGGAAACCCCTTAACACAAAGGCAACGCAAGTACAACCTCCAGATTCTAGCTGAACTGGTGCATTAATATAGCGTTTAATAACCTCACTAAGAAACTCAACGCGAGGGTTAATTAAATGATTGATGGTTGTTCAGGTCTAAGCAATTGCATATACGTATGCTATAAACTTGGGATTTCACATTTTCACTCTTCTAAACTCATTCTTTCCTCATCTCTCTCTCTTTCTGCAACTTGTATGAATGTGTGAATGCGCGTCTATGTGTTAGATTAGTTTATATGTCTTAGGTTTTTCCAATAAATTCCTATTCATATTGAAAAGAGAAGTATCTTGTGTTTTGTGCTTATGAATTAATGTCTTAAACTGCCGACCTTGTTACCGTGCTAAGAAATAGTGTTTTCACTATATTTTGGATATTAGTATCCAGTACAGTGTTGATGTTATACGGCTCGCTCAATGAATCACTGACCGATTCATTGATCCGCTGTATACGGAGATTCTGTTCAATCTTAAATGATTCCCTTTGAGCAAAATTGACTTCTGTAGATCCCCTACAATTGTTTTTGTGCTTTTCAGAGTTAAAGTGCCCCTATTGTGGATTATTAAAGGTCCATATTTTGGTCCTTTAATGTCAACCTGTTGTCCCCAAGGTTGCAAGGTCACATAATATGCATTTATTTTGACGTTATGTGCTCAACGACTCCCAAACAATTCACTCAACGATTCATTTCCTGCTTTGCGTGAAGCTAATCTGCTGTGATTGGTCCGATGACCCAGTCTATTGTAATTGGTCTACTGCATGTAGCGCATGTTGAAAATGGAACGCCCATCACCATTACATTAAACACCCAAACAGCCATGCTATATGCATTAGCCCAACACAGAAACGTATTGATAAAGCAGTGCAGTTTGTACACCAACGTATTGCTCTATTCTTTATCATAACTCCAAGTAATAACAACGACAAACATCCACTATTCACTGACACATTTCTAGACAATTGCGAATGGACAGAAATTGCTGTTAGCTGGTTAGCCAGAGACCTACAAGATGTGCAGATTGAACACAATGCATACAACTAAATGTATATTTTGCATGCTACAGAATACACGAGAGCAACAATTTTTAGAGGATTACTCCACTTTCAGAATAAAAATGTGCTGATAATTTACTCCCATGTCATCCAAGATCTTCATATCTTTCTTTCTTTAGTCAGAAAGTTTTTTCAGGAAAACATTCCAGGATTTTAAGAAATATGTTTCTTATCTAGTGAAACGATCTGTCATTTTCTTTAAAAAAATGTAATATTTATACACATTTTAACCACAAATGTTCGTCTTGTCTAGCTCTGCGATGCACTTGCACACTCTGCACTCTGTTTCAAGACAGTTTTTTTTGTAAAGGGTGTTTTTTGTAAAGGGTGTTTGACCCTTTTTCCATGTTCACTTTGTAAACACTAGGTTGGTACTTCTGCAGCGATGTAGGACGATTTTGAAGTTGGAGGAGAAAATGAGATGGGAGTATTTTGACCCTAACTGAGCTCTAATGGATTTACCCTCACAGTGCGGAGCATAGCATCTTCTTGACTTTATACTAATAAAGGAATCTGCTGTTGTGAGGGAGGGAGGGAAGGAGGCAGAGCGATCCTTCCTATACTCAAAATACTCAAGCTGCATAGGGCCCCCGAAACACCAGGGGGTCCCCTTGCTCTCAACAATGATTTATTTTATAGTTTTAAAGTTTAAAGTGGGCCAGCGTTTATCAAATAATTAACATTAACATAAATTAATGTTAATTATTTATTCAATTAACATGAATGTTAATTTCTTTTAATGTGGTTTTTAATGTCTTTCTACGTAAAAATCAGTCAAATCGTGTAACATGAATGTCGTACAGTGTCTTGCTTGAGACTAAAAAATGAGTTGAGAGCCATAGAAGAGACAGCTGTTTCTCAAGCGCTTTCCATGAGCTCGATTTGAGACAGAGTGAACCACAGACAAATGCGTTTCATTCATTCATTAATACCACATTATACCCAAATAGCATTATAGTTTGTCTTGTTTGTAGTGTGATCAACGTTTGTGTAAGCAGTAGATGTGTTAGGGGAGTAACACGTAACATTTGAATTATATTTTGCCAAAGTGAATGAAATGACTCAAAAAAAGATTTGTTCATTTTGCTGAACGAGACTCAATGGTCTGTGTCAGTAAAATGATCCGAACTTCCCATCACTACTACGAATCACGTGTAAGTTCATCGTCTCTGTATACTGAGTATGGCGAAAAACTCCATCTTATTTTCTCCTACAACTTGAGAGGAGGACATCACTGTACCTTTTTGTTTGTAAACAGCATTTACAAACTTACTTACACTTTCTTAGTCTCTGCGCGTTCGCTTTGTAAACACTGGGTCTGTAGTTCTGCCTACGTTCCGCAAGACCTTTCGACGTGATTCAATAGTACGTAGCGTTGTGAATGTGCATCCCAGAGCCTGTGCTACACAAGCTTTTGTGCTTAAAAAGTAAAACAAATGTTATTTTCCGGAAAAAAATGACCAATTGTTTCACTAGATAAGACCCTTCTTCCTTGGCTGGGATCGTTTGAGCCCTTTGAATCTGCATTTAAACTACATTTTGGAAGTTCAAAATCGGGATACCAATGAAGTCCATTATATGGAGAAAAATCCTAAAATGCTTTCCTCAAAAACCATAATTTCTTCACGACTGAAGACTGAAGACGATCTTGTGTAAATTATTTGTGAATTGTTGTTCTGGAAGTGGACTTCTCCTTTAAGATTCCTTTTAAAAGACAACTTTATACATGGAGCACTTTCAGATTTACAACTTTGCAGGATGTTGTCATTCACTTAGAACTGTTTTACACACTACATGAAAGGTAATTTTCAAAAATCCATAATGGGGGACTTTAAATAATATATCTAAATATATATATATTAGACACACATCAATTACCTAGAATCCAGCACATTGAATCGAATATGTGTGATGACACACGAAGAGATACTTAGATATATGTAGGAGAATCGCAGAGATATTGATTCATATGTAAGAATAGTAACCTAGACGGTAGCATATTGTTTCTGTTAATGTGCTACTAGCGGTTAATGGAAAACCCGGAGTGGATCTAGTGACAAAACGCTCAAAAGGATGGAATTCCAGGTTCGGATTCTGGGTACAGAGTGAATACGCTATTTACAGAGTATTTACCATACTATAAATAGCGAAAGATAATAACCAAAGAAGCAATTGCAAAATCTACCATAATTAGGAATCAGCAGTAAAATTTTAGATACAATGTGCAATAAATAATTACTTATCTATCTTATTTTGATTACTTTATTTTAATTTTACGTGTAGTGTAATTTTGCATGTCTATTAATTAGCTATTTTAAAGGCTTCGAAGTTCATCCAATTAGAAAACAGAGTCTCGGTTTTGTAATTCAAAATAGTCTTCGTGTTAATTAAATTATGTCAAAACTGGCGTTTTCAAGTCCTAGTAGCTAAACAGAGTGTCACACAAATATAATCCTGGTGATTGTTTATCCTCTACTGTCAGGCTGCTATGAAGCTGCGCTCATGATGAGAGGACAGAGACGCAGCTCTCGTCATTACTGTAGGAATAAAAGAGGACAGTAATATTTCAGACAGAAGGGAGGAGATTTGCCGACGGCTCTCCTATTGGTTTAGTGCAACCGTCATGGCATTGAGGAGACGGCTTCATACTTTATAAAGCTCCCTGAGAGTGAGGAAACCACTGTGAACTCCTTACAGCTGAAGTGCGCTGAGGAAAACTCGTAAGACAACACTGAACCATGAGTGAGGTAAGTGCACCTCTAGCTTTACCGCGTTAAAGCAGATCTTTAAAACAGATTCTGATTATATAATATGCATAATGGCTTTCGGCATCTTAATTTCTTTTTGGGTGCTGCAGTGTGTTGCTGTGAATCCTTGCTCAGCGTAGTCTGGATCACTTTAGCTTCTGTACCCACAAATCTTTTCAACTGCTGATGTTTTACGTTTTACTTAAATGAAGTTATTTTATTTCACTTCTCAAGAAGATTGCAAGGTTTTTTTCTCTAACATGCTATAACTTAAAGAAAAAACGTTTATCTGTCTATCTATATAAAATATAGGGAAACTGGGGCTATAGATGTCATACCTTTTAGGTTCTGTTTTAGAATTTCCATTTCTGTATAAATATATACTGTGCATTTAAGCTTTAACTATATAAAGACATTAAATATTTCCACTGCTATTGCCAAGGAGGGAGTGAAGCAGTTGATTAAACACACAGTGACCTTTTGCAAAACCATCACTCAATAGCAGGGCATGTTATCTCTATGGGAACCTTCCATTAAATGGCATATTAGGCTGTTCAGTTAATGGCAGTTCAGCAAAATCTAAATAATAAAATAAAATAATAAAGCACTATAAAAATGAAACTAATTATGCAGAAAAAATATAACATGCAAAAACATCAAAACAGTTTTGACCAATAGATGTCACAAGTAAACAATTAATTAATTTATAAAACCAATGTGACATTTATAAAAAATTAGCTGAGAGCACAGTCTAACCTTTTGTTAAAATCCAGTTGAACCTTGCCGTAATGTATGCCAGTGAGGTTTTATAACATGAGTATACTGTATATGCTTTTTAACAAAAATATACTGGTATTTTAGTTCCATTTTTTAATGTTTATATTTGAGAATGATCTAATAGCCTGTTGGCAGCTTCAATTTGATAATGAAATACATTCTCCTGCAGCATATTGCAGTCTACCTCAACTGCTGGTCTTCTTTGTGTTGCGGACAGCATGGAAAAATAAATCTAAATGCAAGTTATAAAATCATGCATATGTTTGTATATACTCTTAAATAGGATGGACGACATTTTGTGGTACTTTTAACTTAACCAATGTGTTATTCCTGCTAATTTCTACACACAAATGTGTTTATTATAATTACACAATTTGTGTCAGTTATGTACACAAAATAACACAAAACGTTTTAAAACAATCAACACAAAAATGTGTTAAAAATTAACGCATTCTTTTTGAGAGTGTACAAAACCATTGCTACACAAAATACATAGCTATATTCAGTTGGAAAACCCTGGTCTGTTTCACTCTCAGAATACCTGCTGGACATGAACAGAGTCCAGTTACCTAATTTTTGGACTTTTGTCTTTGGTTATTGAGATTTTTTACCCATCAGGAGGGCTGAAAGCAGTAGTGTCTGTCCTTGTTGTGTTGATTTCAGCATTCTCTCTCAGTAAATAGTACATTTCTAGAGAGGAAGTGCTAATTAACTTCAAAGCCATCTAGAAGTGGTGCAGTTGTGACATCTTTCTCCAGCAACACAAGCTAGGTGTGTGCGTTTTCTTGACGTTATTTTCTGTGACCTGCAGTGCTTTTGAACATGATGTGCCAGATGTAACATAGTGAGGGATGCTAATTATGAGAGAGGAAATTAGCATAAACTCAGCCCTGATTTAAGCAGTCAGGTCATTACCATGCGTTCAGTTTGCTTCAAAGTATTAGAGCGTTTAATATCTAAAGAAAAAGACCAATTACTGCGAGAGCTGTGATCAAACACCATATGCCACATCTCTCTGGCTTCTTCTCATTAGCTTTCATTCTGCCTTTTCTTGTAGAAAATGTAGTAGCAGAAAGCTGTTTATTTATTTATTTTTCTATCTAAATATGTTTCTCTCAGACAGTGTACAGCACTCCTTTGCCTTTAAAAGTAAGGTAAAAACATGATCTTTTTATTCTCTCAATACATAGAACAGTATAAAAATATATCAAAATGTAATAACAATTGAGAAGAAGAAAATAATAATCGGAGTGTCAATTTACACTAAGTGCAAATAGCCCACCTTGTTCACAGAAGCTATTTACACTAACTCTGCCCACCAAGATGTGATTGGGCTAGATAACACTACAAAAAACGATTATAAAACAACGGTTCCAGTGGCGTAGGTGGTAAAGCATGTGCGTGCCGTGGTGTTTTTGACATGATCGACCTGAGTTCTACTATTTTGACTATTTTTTTCCTCTCTTTTTGAATCCCATATCACTTCAGAAAGGCATTTGTTTTCAATAAAAATGAAGGAAATATTCGAAAAGTTTTAAAAAAGTATTGGGTAGGATTAGGGAAGGTGTAGGGAAGAAGTTATTGTCCCAGTAAAGTGGCTGCACATCCTTTAGTGGCTGCAGTGTCATAACAAGCGTTGGCATGATTACATAATTTGTAAGCTTTTTTAGTAGCTGTGCAAACGTTCTAGTAATCAAAATAATAAATAATGGCGCCCCCCGTAGTCCAAAATATGTATAAAACATAGATATTTAAAATAAAGGTTTTCTGCTACAAATTTTAATTTACGTTATATTAAGTCATACAAGGCTTACTCAGGGTTCCCTTTAAAATGATCATTTCACTTAGTGCAAATAAAATCAATTGCTATTTGCACTTAGTGTAAATTGCATCTATTGCTAAGAAAATATGCTATTTTCAATTAGTGTAAATAGCATAACCTCTATCGCAACGTGGTCTCTTGGCAAAAACTTACCTGTGGCAACTTTTTCGTGGGACGCAAAATACGTATCAATAAGTACATATCACTGCAGTATCTAAAAGAAATGAACACTAGAGGCGGTAAAACAGCGAGTACTAGTAAACATTTTCGTACACAGTTATGATTAAAGCCATATGTTTCGCTTTCCGGTGTTCTGACAAATTATGCTACCTATCAGAGTATGCTACCAACACTGTATTTCCTTTTAAGGCAAGTCATTTCACTCGGCAACCATCTTTGAAATGCCTCTCGGGCAGACAAGTGCCGCTCCTATCAATTTTGTATGTCTCAGAACGCTGACTGTTTCTACAGCAGTTGGGACTTCTAACGGCAGCTGCAGTGACACGCTGACTTTACTAGTCAACGATTGGCTCTTTCATTAAGAAGGCGGGGCTTCGCGGCCATAATGAGCGCTGCATCTTTCCCCATTCAAAACTTTGCGAGTGACAAGTCTTGGGTATTCTATAGTCTTTGTTTTTTAATACAGTAAGGGTAGGTTTAGGGTTGGGGTAGGTGTACAATACAGGCTAGCACAAATTGTCAGAACACCGAATGTAACAAGCTTGCTCGGTAGCTCAGGCGGCACGGAATTGGGCTTAAGATGTGGAATCCTTGGGTATGAATCCTGTGAAAAACATGACTCACGATGAAAGAACTGAAAGATGTGAGATCAAAAAACAAGCTAAAATGGCATGTTTGCGATTGCAAAAACTGAACTGTTGTAGTGCCACTCAGTGGACATTTCTGTTGGAAACTGCAGTCAATTGTGACCTGCTCAAATGCTACTCGAAACTAGCCCAAAACTAGGCCAATCACGTTTCAGAAAGGGTCCCCTGTTAAAACTTGCGATCCGGGGGATAAAATACACACACATATATATATATATATATATATATATATATATATATATATGTAAATTTTTTGTCAGAGTTCCCCTGGTAAATTCACATTTCAGTATGATGTTATTGGGGTCACTTCAACCCGTGGACATCAAAAACAACCTGCGGCAACAGTGATAAAGTAGCCCAATTCCGCTGGAAAACTCTGGACTTGGCAACAGTGATCCCTATTTACATGTAGTACAAATAGCTACTGCCAAATATAATATTATCTATAAGCAGACAGCTTTCTAGGCATTGTATTAATTTACTGTTGTAGGTAATGTGGCCTTTCTAAAATAACTGTATAATACTGAACAATAGAAGAACAACAGAAGGTAATGTTAATATAATAAAAACCACAAGCAGCAATTTGACAGTATGTTCTAAAAAGGTAACTTTATTAAAATATAATAACTTGTTTTAACTTTGAATGTCACATATAAAAAAATACAGTAAATACACTGTAAAAAACATTTTAACGGTAAGCGACTGTAAGTATTCTATGACTAAAAACCTGTTAATTGGCTAATAGTAGGTTCTCTTACTGTCTACAGTGAAAACCTGAAATAGACCTAATGGATATGAAATGGCAAAAATTTAGTGTCATGTGTATTGCCATGATGCTACCACTGTTGCTGCAGTATTTTCACAGTCAGATTTTGGCTACCACATATACTTTTTCCCCCCTGTAAATTGATTGATTTATTTTTTAAATAATGTATCATTTTTTATACTATGTAAATTATGTAAATTTATCAGCACACATACAAAAGTTAGTTTTAATAATTAAAAACTATTTTTTTTTTAAATGAATTCATCCAACATCAACTGAATTCTGTTTCACAATTAATTCCATTTTTTTAAATTACCATTTTTATGTCCACAATGTTTGAATTGAGGAAAACATAGGGCCCTGTGAATATACTCATCACATGAACAGAGCTGGACAGCACAGATTGGATAGATCAACAGCCACACGGCACATTTAATCTGATTTTGACAACTCCTGAAAAACTGCCCACATTACTCATTTCAAAATGGTCTCCTCGTCTCTCGTCTAATTCATCTCTGACCTCTCCACACATCACTTCCCTCACACAGGATTGCTTTATAACACTCAAAAGGCCTACTACATTTCTTCAAGAAGCACGACGGGATGTCAGAAATCTGATTGGACATGTGCTGCCATGAGCAAGAATATGCCGCCACATCCAAGCGGCCCGCATTTGCCACCAACTTTCTTTGCCCCTTGCAACTGTCTGATGTAATATTTCCATAAACCGAAGCTGTTCTCATTCTGCCTGTTTATAGGGAATATGGAAGTCGGCTCTCATATTACATTTGACAACCATTGTGCACTTTGCAGCAATTCTGATGTTTACTAATATTTGACTAATGAAATAGAGGCTATTTACACTATATGCAAAAAGCAATAGATGTTATTTACACTACATGAAAATAGCGATGGATGCTATTTACACTAAGTGAAAATAGCAGTATTTTTAGCAATATGCTATTTACACTGTGCAAATAGCTATAGATTCTATTTACACTATATGTTAAAATAGCAGAATTTTCTGCTATTTATACTACTTATTGCAAATAATTATCTGCACCTCAGTATTGTAGTATATTATAAAACAGCATGCAATAATAACGTGTTGGGTGTAAATCATAATTTTAATTCAAAATATTATTAAATTATTAAATGGATGCCACCTTACTGGAACAATAAAGCCCTCCCTTTCATTTTTACTGAAAATAAATGCAATGTGATATATGATTTGAAAAGGAAAAAAAAAAGTTTGCGAAAAGGTGGGTTCGAACCCGGGTCGATCGCGTCAGAAAGACTTTGGTGCTAGTGTTGCATGATTTACTGGTACTTAAAAAGTATTGCGATACGGTACGATTCCGCATTTTTTAGTACTGATACTTTAAGAATGCGTTTTAGTAAGAGCCGTATTTCTGAGTGTCTGTGTTAGTGAAGGGCGCAGACGCGCAGTTTTGTTTACTACACACATACACATGACACTTGCTGTGTTTTCAGCCTCTGCCGCCTTAATATATATTTCTTTTGCGGAAAAATATCGTCATATAATGAAGACCCTAAAAATCTTCACAGCAACCCCTCAAAATAAAAGTTAACTTTACAGTCAGAAATATATTAATATATTACTTAATGGAAAGATAGAACTAATAATAAAAAAAAAAAAATTATTAAAACAATGTTTAAGGAATATTTGCCAGAAAAAAACATTTACCAGAAAACTGTAAATACACAGTATTTCTGAAAAAAGAGAGAAATAAATAGCCTATAATGTATATATATATATATATATATATATATATATATATATATTACTTTTAAAAAATTTGCTGTAAATTCTGCAAGTTTCATGATTTCAACTAATTAGACATGCTTTTTAATTTAATTTAAATATGTTTTTTAATGTAACTATTAAAATATAGTCTAGAAAAATTAAAATGAGAATTTAGGAAAAAATAAAACAGGTTTCATAGGGCCCTCTTTATTTCATTTGTGTCTTTGTTTTATTGTAGTTGTCCTTTAGTTTGTTACTTGCATCTAGGTTCTTATTATTAATAACAAATATAAAGTAACAAAAAATGACTATGTCATGATATAAATTGTTGTTGAAATAAAATTAAAATTACTATATCATGAAATAAGATTTGGCTTTATGCTTTAAGCTAACTCATAAATATAGCAAAGATCTCTACATATCTGTAGGCTCGGTAGTTGTTCATCATGTGATTATTATTATTATTTTTTTTTTTAAGGGGGGGATGAAATGCTTTGTTTTAATAGATAAAATAACTATGATCTCCATTTGGATCATCTATTATTCAGTTACTTTTTCTGTTTTCTGTTTTTTCATAGTATCGGTTCAGTAGTTGTGATATTTTAGTCAGGTGTCGTATCGAAGTAAAAATTTTGGTTGTAAAAATTGTGACAACACTAATACACGCTTTACCCTCTATGCCACTGTGGCTAATGATTGACAGTTGTCTTTTTAATATTGTTGACTACACTAATCACACATTGGTGGGCGGAGTTAGTGAAAATAGCCTCTGCCAACAAGGCAGGCTATTTGCACTTTGCCTAAATAGATATTTTGTTAAACGTTAAAAATGTAGATATAAATTTCATTGCTGTAGTTATCACAGTATACTAAGACAGTATAAAAGAAAATAGAAATGTTTATACATAATGTTGGTTGCTTTTAAAAACAGTGCAACAAACAAATGGAACTGAAACATGACTTACATAAGACTATAAAAAAAGACTAAAACATACAGGAGTCTTTCTTGTGTTAGAAGTCCACCTCATGCCACTCTAGTGACGGATTTAGAAGTTAAGAAATCACTGTTGTTATTTCAGTTATTTCCTCTTTTCTTAAATCTCCAAAGCGTAAGCTGTTTCTTTGAACATTTGCAAATGAAGTAGCCCAATTGCCGGGCAAAGCCGCAATAAATTTTTAGTTTGGCCGAAGGCATCAACACATCAGCATATTAAGAAGCTTAAGCAAACAGTGCTGTTATCCAAGCTGGATTATGTGAACTTTGCAGTATCATTCTTATAGCTCTGCATGTTTGGTGGTGTTTGCGAAGGCAAGCGTCACTATAACTATTGCTCATACTGAGTGCTAGGGATTTGTACAAACCCTTAACCCTAAATATTAAAATTCCGGGACCATCTGTACTATGCACATGAATGATGCTTCAAACCATGCGGCTTGTTGAGTAAAGATGTGCTATTGCTTTTATAAGTGATTGTAAACACATAGCAACATACTAATAACCACTTAGAAAAACCTAGCAACCGAACATAGCAGAAGAACAAGGACCAAAGCATATTCACAGATCTGGTTCTATAATATTTGCTATGCTTATTAGGTGCTGCTTTGTTCCATATTAAAGCATGTTGACAGGAAGTACATCAAAAAAGCTATGAATATTTGGATGGTCATTTACTTTAATAAAAGGGTCATAAATCACATTCACAATCTACAGACCGACAGACTAAGTGTTGTTATGAGAATAAATCGTCCCTGTAATGTGTTAGTTTTGCTTTGATTACCAAGGCAGTATTCATGAATTGCATCAGCTCTCGGCACTGGGTTTATAAGATTCCCTGCCGTATGGCATCTAGCACATGCAATGTAAATATGTAAATTGAATCGATAAAACAAACTGACAACTTTATTAAGCCCCTTGATGGTGAGAAGTGAATTGAAAGGTGATAGCAGAACATTTAGTCAATTGAACAATAAACTGGGTAGAAACACTTTTAATAAATCTCTCCTCACCAGGGACGTAGTGCTAGCTTGATTGATTTAGCTTGTTATTTATAAGAACTGCTCCCGCTGGTATGCTCTGTGCCCTATATTATAAAATTAATTATGTGATTAATTTGAATGCTTTTTTCCCCTATAGATCCACTCAATTATTATAGTAATATTTTTTGCACCAAACGTAGAGACAGTATATTAATGAGACTGACCACTTGTCAAGTCACCCACTGGTCTTTACATGATACTTATGCACTGCCTTTGCTTTACACTGCACTTACACATTGGCTGGAGCATTACTTGTGAATAAAAAACAATACCATTTATCCCAGATTTGATTGCTGATTTGAAATATGTTATTGAAATGTGAGTTTAGCAATTAGTATATGAGATGTAGTGCTATGCTGGACTTACTCACAGGCTGTGGGTTTGCTGTCAGGTCAAGGATAGTTTTTAACTGCCTCATACTTGAATAAAAGCCTCATTATAAAGTATTAAATTGTGACACCTTTCAACATTAATATATGCAGAAATGTGCACCATACATTTAAGATTAGTTTGAAATGATCAGAGATATCATTTAAATAAAAAATGGTACATGGTACAACTCAGTTCATTCAGAAACAAAGGAAGACAAATGTGTCACTGAATCATTGGTTCAATCAGTTCATTCAAAAAAGTGGAATGAAACTCAGAATTTGAAATTTAGGATATATTTATGTATAATTAAGTACTCATAATTTGATTTATTTTTTTTTTCAACTGCATCTCACTGCATTCTGCATAGGCTACATCCTGTTGCACCATCTCGGCGTAGTGCTACGTCTGAGACTAAATCTTATGGCTAGTCAGAGGTAGGCGTAAAGTGAAAAGTCACGATTTGCTCGGACATGATTCTTTTAAATTAATTATTGTAGACGCCAACTGTAAAGTTTATGGGCAGGATAATGTGGCCTATAAACAATTATTATGGGGTAGGGGTCAAGCAGCAAGCAAGCAACGCACAAACTTTGCGCAAGAGTTGTAAAAGTGAAAGCAAACAAGAAACTAACACTGTATTAACGGCACAAATTCTCTCAGAGACAACAAGAGACAAATCTACTTTACCATGCTGATAACAGTATATAACTGTCTTAAATTATTCCCTTAATTTTTCTATTCGACATCTTGCTTGGACAATATAAATGCTTGGAAATACTTAACATCTTTAATTCCTCTCATCATTTGCAGCGTTCCTGCCATCCAATAATCGCAGTATGTTTTGTGGTTACTTTTTAATCAGAAATAAAGTAACAGTTTTCAAATTCTGTCAATTCTATCACAAAATACAATTTATAAATGTGTTTTTTCAGCCACAGAAAGACGTCAGTAGGCTCACATTTACCTCAGGAAAGACATTTATTGTACATAAACTCGATAGTCAGAAATAAATAACTCTAGAAAGAAGCATTGTATTACATTCATTATATTTTACGTAACCTGTCGCCTTTATTTTTAGTGTTAGTCTGAAGAAATATGCCATGGGAATGTGCAGGGAGACCTCAGATACAAAAACGTGTACATGTTAGGAATTATTTAGTTAATGAAATTATTTCATGGTGGCTTCATTTGTTACGATGTTTTGAGCAATTCAGTTTTATATTAGTAGTTTTAGCCATTGCAGCGTGGGTGTCGTCTCAGCTATCACTGCGGTAGTTGCGCCTGATCATAGTTTTAGCTGGTGCAACAGGTGTAAATATTTATTGTAAAGTTGGACGTCGCAAAGCCCAGTGTAGGGCTTACACCCAGCTTTTTTACGTCTAGCTGGTGCAACCGGCTGTAACACCTTTATCTGGAAGTGTCCTCAGAAAACATGGACACCTGGTCACTCTATTATGCGTTAATGCTGACAATTTGTTACCTTTTGTTAAACTAAATCAAAAAAGTTGATGCTGTTTAAAGTTAGCTGACTATTTCAAAGGAGAAGTTTCCGTAATGTTAGACAGGGGATCTGGTGACAGCAGGAACGAGGCATTGAGGAAGTGAAACATTCCCTTGTGGTTTCAGCTACGGCTCACCTGACAGACTGCTTGTAAATCACCTCACCTGTGACAGCTGATATCTGTCACTTCATCTGTCAAGCAATCTCGTTCATCTTTAACTTAAACATTGCTTCAGTGCTCCGAGCGCACAGAAGCTCAGTGGATGATTTCCCTCTCAATCTGTTGTTTTGATCACTAAAAACTTGTAGAACAGTCTAGCTATGTTGCAAAACCTACAAGTTGGCCTGCTGTCTATAGAGCACACACACCCATTTTGGAATCATCATGGACCAGTGGCAGTCTAAAGTTGTTTAACAACCGTTGTGAAGTTTTGCGGAAAGTTTCAAACCACCATAACAAACTCTGAATAAACTTTGCTTTGGTCAGATGTAGTTTTGAAATCTAAGTTATCATACCCATTTATTCTTCACTTGAACTTGAAATCATTATATTGGGGCCTTGAAAGTCAACACACCTCTAAACACTGGGTTTCTAAATGCAGAGTCTTGTTTGAGAGGAACCGATGTTAAATGTGACCCTGGACCACAAAACCAGTTTTAAGTAGCACAGCTTTCAGATGACATATAAATCTCATTTTTTTAAAAATTGACCCTTATTTTGTGGTCCAGGGTCATAAATAAGTGAATTTTTCAGACCATCAAATATTTAAAAATATACTACAACTGTAGATCTGACTGACAAATAAGTGTCAATTATTTTCCTTTTCATCAGTTTAAAATGAAGTGCTTGACCTTCAGATATGTTGTTTGTCTGCAAAATTTTAAATGTCCTGTTTTATTAGCATATATTTGCATACAAGATACAGTCTATATATTGTACATGCAGCTTTGTAACCAAAACAATTTTATTAGGCTACTTTTAGGCTATTGAAAAGTGAACAAACAAACACACACACACACACACACGTTTGTTTTTGTGAATTGTGGGGACTTTCCATACACTTCTATAGATTTTATACTGACCAAACGATATTGTCTATCCCCTAACCCAACCCTAACCCTAAACCTAGCCCTCACAGAAAACATATTTGCATCGTTACACTTTCAGATAAACATCATTTACTATTTTTAATCATTTTTTAACATTGTGGGGACCGGTCTCCATGTCAAAAATTTCAGGTTTTACTATCCTTGAGGGGACATTTGGTCCCCACAATGTAGCAAAAACAAGTACACACACACACACACACACACAAAATGCCTGTAAATCAGCATGATTAAACTTTGCTAAAACATCTGTTGCACACAATTTACTTCATCTTTACTAATTTTTATAAACTAAACATGAGAATAACTGTTATATTTCAAGATGAACATTTACTTGACTGTATAGCAACTTTACTTGTGCAATGAATCACCGCTCTGAGATTAGAACAAGGATTAAATTAAAACAGAGTTTATATCCACCTTATTCTTCAATGTGGAAGTAAGCCTATGGGTGAGACTTCTGGTCCATTAGCCGCTATAGGGAAATAAGGAGAAGAATAACAACGTGCAGTAAACGGTAAAACAGTTTGCACTACAAATTAAGATAATACATTAAAGGAGACGTCCACTTCCAGAACAGCAATTTACAAATAATTTTCTCACCCCCTTGTCATCCCAGATGTTCATGTCTTTCTGTTTTCAGTCATAAAGTAATTATGGTTTTTGAGGAAAGCATTTCAGGATTTTTCTGCATATATATGGAGAAAAATCCTGAAGTGTTTTCCTCAAAAAAACGTAATTTCTTCCACTCTTATGGGAAGAAAAATGTGGCAAACATGTAGGCAAACCTTAACAAGCAAACCAGTCACATGTGGAGGTAATAAGGTAATAAAGAGTTCATGCAAAGTATTCTGGGAAATGTAGTTCCTGGAGAAGATAAATGCTGCGTCCGAAATCGCATACTGGTTAAGTAGGTACTACATTTAAATATGAACGTACTACCCGACCGTTAAAAAGTACGTTCTATATAGTATGAATGTGGGTAGTATGAATGGAATTCGGACGTACTACATCCGCCATATTGATGTTGTCACGTGTCATGCGTCGTCACAACAGCGCGAAATTTAAAGAGACTGCTCCACTGCACGAACACCAGCACCGGCAATGTTCGGCGTTTTAACGTTGATTGGACAGACAGCTCAGAGAAGGCGTTGGTCAGCTGCTCGCAGATCACGGCTTCGTAGAGACAGCTTCTAGATTATTTGTCAAATAACGTTTCGATTTACAATGTTTAAACTTTCAATAAGTCATCCGTTTATTTAGATCGTGTTAAACAAGTGTAATTTAATCACAATAAACAACGTTTTTTCCTGAGGTACTTACACTTGAAATGAGCCGCGTCTCCACCTTCCGCCATTTTTCGAATACAACGCATCCTCTCCCGGAGCCTCATGGGATGGGAAAGTGTCCATGGTATGCGTACTACAGAATTCGGGCGGAAGCAGTAGGTCATCCGGGTACTTCTCGCCTACTGAATTTCGAATACTATGAATTCGGACATACTACTCGCCTCGCATACTGTTTTTCGCGTACTATATAGTAGGGAAGTATCCGATTTCGGACGCAGCAAAAGAGTTGGAAGATTGACCTCTGATAAAGATCATAAGCTAGTGGATGTAAAAACTTATTCATCTGCATGCACATGGTTATTTGTTTAAAGTCAGGAATTTACCCTGCTAATTTAAAAAGTTCTGTTCATATTCATTGATAGCAAACATTGAATTGGCTGACAGATAAGACATGAAATCTGAATAAAGATTTCTGCTTTGTAATGTATGCGCATATACACATATAACATTTTCAATCATTTGTTATGATTCTGCATGATTTTGCAGCAGATTTAATCATTAGTTAAATTAATGATTCAATAATACTTTACTCCTACAGAGTAAAGTTTTGAAGAGTCTGAAAAAGATTGTGTTCAATCAGAAAATAAAATAGATGCATCATTATTCAGAGTAAGTGATTTCCTATGGGATCACTGTCTTTATCTATATTCATCTGATGTCACACTTTTAGTTTGGGTTCCAATTCTTTGTATTTACTAACTATTTACTGCCTCAGTAAATAGTTTACTGCCTCAGTAAACCCCTGATTTGCTGCTTATTATTAGTATGGTAGTTGTTATGTTTAGGTATGGGGTATACTTAAGGGATCTAAAATATGGCCATGCACAATAATGCATTATATGTTTTATAAGTAGTAATAAACAGCCAATATGCTAGTAAAATGCATGCTAGTAAGCAACTAGTTAATAGTGAGAACTGGTCCTTAAACTAAAGCGTTACTTATCTGTATAGCATGTGTAACAGTCTTTCATGTTTGCTGTCTATCCTCTTGCTGTTTTTAAGAAGCTTTAGTTCAAGATCATTTCTTCTTGTACAAAAAGGAACATGAGTAATCTAAATGCAATTTGAGTTTGCGGCCTAATTCCATGTGTCTTCCTTGAATTTTTAATTCACAGTGAAAGCCATGCAGACATTCTGTAGACTGTCTACAAGGTCCTAAAATAGCACTACAATGGCTGTGGGGAATCATTTATTTATTCAACTCATAAATCCATCTTTTGTTTTTCATCTTTTACAACTGAAGAAACAGACATACTGAGCAGCTCATCTCTATAAAACAGGTCACAAATTTAGTAATTTTAGCTTCTGATAAAATTAGTTTTAGCAGAATTTACACCAACAGTGTTGACTTCAAGTTAACTTCATATATTCTAGAGCTTGAAAGAGAAAGCACCCAATAACATATGTACTGTATAAGCTGTCATTCACCTGAACCCACACACAATTTGTGTGATGAAAATGACAATTCTGTCATGATTTACTCACCTTCAAACATGAAGCTAGGATAGGACAACATATAGTACTGGAAAAAAGTGCAAATTTCAACTTTAAGGAAGCAGAATAAGTATTTTCATGACCCTAAAGTTTCATAGATAATGCAGAATAAAAATTCGAGACTCATCGCTAGCATCCTGAAGACAAACTGGATACATTAGAATTACACTGGGGATACAAGCTGCTTTAAGAGAAAGATATATTATTTTTACACTGCCTTTGGGTTCTGTACAAAATTCATATTTTTCTAGTTTTGCTTTTGTATGAGGCAGGTTTGCTGTGTCTCTGAAGAGACAGGAGGTTAAGACTGAAAGTGCTGCTAACTTCAAAACAAACCCATCATGCGTGTGAATTGCACAACCTTGTCGTGCCAAGTCAGCTATCTAGGAGAGAGCATCAGGCATCAATGTCAAGCATTTAATATTTATGGCAGGAAAATCTGCCTGTCTTCCATGGTTCTGAGTGAGCAGCCAGCCCGAGGAAGCTGTCTCTGGGGTCCTGCTGTTCCCACAGACGCTTCAACACTGATTCTCGCATAATGGTCACAAAACAGCTGCGACGCACCGCCAGCCACAGAGAATGAAGAAAGTGTGTTTACTGAATACATCTGAGATGAGAGATGTTGAGTATTTTGGGGTGATAGTTTTAAAATATTTAATTTAAAACCTTGTCATTGTATCCACAAAAGAAAATGTTTTGCAAAATGTCAGAGCTGCCCTTTTCTGTAGAATGAGAAAAAAACAAAAAAAAAACAAGAACTCTTTGTTCAGCTTTGTTCAGACTTTCAGCCCACATCTAATTTTTGTGCAAATCCATTTGAAATCCGAACACATTTAGATAATCTGAACGGCAATGAACTACATGAAATCTGATTTTTACAAATTTGTTTTGAGCTACATTCATACAGTACAGTTTGGAATCCTATTCAAACCGTATTCCTAGACATTTCAGTGTGACAGGTCAGGGGTGCGTTTCCCAAAAACTCTAGTTGCCAGTAAGTTACTATAATTAAGATTTACAGTAGCAAACTGTATTTAATTTACAGTTGCAAACTGAACTGTTTTACAGTCAAATACTATAAAAAAGGTCAAATGAATCAGTATACTACTGTAACAGTGCATCTTTACCATTTCTCCTGTTTTAGGATGTTTTGCAGTGGATTATGTTGTATCCTCTGGATTTATCCTCACAAAGAATCTATAGGCAACAGAAACATAATAGAGGAAAAGACATGCAGCCAAAGAATACACAGCCATCTGCAAAACACAGGTGCTGCTCCAAAACATGACTACCATTTTTGCTCACCATCCAATTTGTTAGTGACAGGAATGTCTTCTCTGAAAAACAAGAAGTAGAAATGGCACACTTTTAAAAGGAAAACCCCAAATACACAAACATCTCAAAACCATATTGTTCTCTTACCATGAACTATAATTCTCAGAGTGGTTGGCATGCTCGTCTTTCTAGATGCTTCATTGCAGTTGCCTTTAAAACACAAACACAACAAAATGCAATAAATCTTAAATTCCATTAATAATTATAACAAACTAATTCTAAAACTAGAACGGTTTTAGCCATATAACTTGTCTAACCTGGCTAACATATGATTTTTTTTTCTTAATAGGCTACTGGCCAACATTAACTACTAACACCTGAACAAAATTTCACATTAGTTAACCTAATGTTAATATAAGATAAGTGTTGCTCGTTAAAAAATAATTTTCATTTGGTTACTTAATTCAATAAACTGACAAAAGCCGTTTGAAACAACGGCGCAGTTTACTATAGTAAAGTTTGTAACCGCCATGTTGATGGGTAAATATTATTAGGTTAAACTAGCGTGCAAAAATCTGATAAACACTTAGACAAACGTATATATATTTTTACCTTACTTCCTGGTCTTAATCTCTCGTAAATTGCATCGACACACAGCGTAGATGTTCTCCGGAACACAGCGTAGATGTTCTCCTGCTGCTTCAGCGTCTTCCTCGGACATGAGGGGCACGGCGCAGCGCGACTCGACAAAAGGCAATATAGAACCCATTAAATATACAATCTACAGTGAATGCGGACAGTAAAGTAATGCCCCGGTATATTTCTGACTTACAGATGTACTTCAAGCGCTCGCGCTGTGTCTGACATGAAGGACAAATGGATTTTCCAGTCATTACAAGCTATGCAACACATCCAGTGTAGTCCGTCCCAAGCTGTTGCGGCGTTGTAGACACGGTGTAGGGCGAATCGTGTCAATCCAAATATAATAAATGAGAAAATAAAACAGCCTCAATTGAAGGCCGCCAATGAGGCCGTTACAGCAAATACAGTAGTATTCAGCGATTTTAAAAAATATAGTAAGTCTCTGTATGTGGGGTCTGACGTCACAGAAAATTCCCATAATGCCATGGTTATTACAGTTATTTACTGCAAAGGAAATTTGCAGTATTATACTGGGTGATGTACAGTTAATAACTGTAGAAATTACAGAAATGTCTAACAGTGCATCTTAGGACCAGCTAAGGATCAGCTTAAACCAGCAGCCATGCTTCAAAACATAACTAACCAGCATATAAAGTTTTTTTTCAACAGGGTAATGATGCCTAATGCATCAACTTTAAAGATTTGAAACATATTTTGCAGCGTTACCAATATATATTTTCAGGAAAAATCAATAAACTGAATTAAATTTTGGAAAAAGTTTCCACACAAATAAAGTCCATACTTCAAGACTAGAAAAAGTCTATTTACAGTGAAGTTTTGGTGAACAAACTTCTGAACAAATTAACCTAAAAAAGTAAACCTCAATAAAACCTGACTCATCAACATAAATTCTCCAAAATAAATGATCATTAAACACTAACAAGCACCAAGTAAATACCTTTAGTCTAAAACTAGAACTGAACTCTTCCAAATCATTTCCTTGCAAAGCTTGCTGGGAATTACAAATTCACGGTCCATTTTCAACAGAAATATTTAATGTAGTCCCAACATACAAGAATTAAGCAAATTTCCATTTTAAATGTTTTGAATGTAATGGAATTAAGTAGCTGTAACTTATTATACTAAATTGAATAAGCAGTGTGCATATTTTATAAATATTCAAATTAGTTAGCTATATACAGTACTGTATAGTATTAAAAACCTAAGTATACTACCTAAGTATTGTGCTATTTTATTTTATTATTATTTTTTTTTAGCTTGGCAGGGTGAGTAAATGAGGACGGAATTTTCGTTTGTTGGGTTTGTACTCATTTTTTTTTCTCCTGTATGTAATATGCATAGCAATATGAAAAGCTTTTGAATGAAAGCTTTGAATATCTTTGCTCTTCAAAGAGGTAATTGTAATAGCTTTTTTAATTTCTATGCAAAGCTAGACTTTTCAGCAACCTTGACTTTGAGTTTAAAACACTAAAGAATGCACTTTCCTCCAAGTGCAGAGACCATAGCAACATAATTGGTTTTCTGAGCAGTGACCCTGTGTTTTTGCTGAAGGAGCCTCTATTTCTGCTCTTGTGTCCTGTGCTTGTGCAAGGAGAAGCCAACAAAAGAAGCGTGTTTACCTTGAACATTGTCTTTTCCGACTCAGTGCTGAGTGGAAACAAGATTGCATGTGCGTCTGACATTCTCTAAAGAAGTCCTCTGTAATTGCCAGCGCTGCGGTTTGATTATGGCTGCAGCCCACAGGGAGTGTGTCTGTGTGCGAGTACGTTTCTCTTTCTTGTCAAAGCAACATAATTAGAATTTCTTTGCAGTTACTGTAATGTGTTTTTCTCCACAGTTTGCCGCTTCAGTACAAACACCTCTGCTTGCTGTTGTGTGATTGTGGGGGTGATTGTGAATAGTAAGCAGGGGTTAAATTAGGATTTTGGAAGTTGTGAAACCTAAAAAGGCCATTCACAGTAACTAAATGAGTGCTAAAATGAGTGCCACTGGAGTTCTGACTGCGAAATGAAAAAATAAAATTAATATTAATTACTACGAAAAGCAAGAAAGAAAAACTGTAACACTTTACTATTGTTAACAATATTAATTACATTAGTTAATATAAAATAACAATGAAAAATATTTCTGAAGCATTTATTAATCTTAGTTCATGTTAATTTTACTAATACATTATTAAAATCAACAGTTGTATTTTTTGTTAATATTATTTAATGGTCCTAAGCTAACAGGAGCTAAAAATTAACAGTTGTATATTTATTAACAAAGATTTAAAAACACAGTAACAAATGTATGGCTCTTAGTTAATATTAGTTAATGCATTTAATTACATTACCCACTGGGGCCAGCATAAACTCAACTCAAACTGATGGTCATACAATGAAAAACAATGAAAACTTCAAAAGTTCAAAGTATAGTATTGAAATTAAATAGAAATGAGAACAAAATTCAAAACTATAATAACACTGACATATGTATGTACATAACCCTAAAACTATTCACACCTTTTGGCCTTAGTAGAAAATAGAACAAAATAAAATAAAAATGACTACTAAAAATTGAGATAAAAAATGCGTTTTTACAGCTGATATTGTGCTGTGGTTATTGATAAAAACAATGCTAACGGTCTCATCGTTAGAACAGAGATCAGCAGAATAGGATAGCGCCATCATTTTTGACAGGAATGAAAATGAGGCTGTCAATAAATTATACAGTTGTTCAACAGTATACTAATTGTTCAGCTGACAAAACAGCCTTTCCAAAATAAATAAATAAATAAGTAAATGATAAACTTAAATAAAATTTAAAACAGTAGACAAAAACTTAATGAAATTCTTCTAAGAGACGTACAATACTAACGTATTGACGACACCTAAAATGAATTCTTATGAATATTAAAATCACGACATTAATTTCATTACTGTTGTTGTTTTTAGTTGTCAAATTAAATTGTTTAATCGTTTACTCAGTATGAAATGATAACATTTATTTATGTTCTGTGTGATTTCTGCTGCCAGCTCATTTCCAAGAATAAGCCTACATAATGTTAAACAAGACTACGCTTTAAACCCTTAAAATAAATAACATTTCTGCAGTCGTTTAACCATTCATGTAATATTTACTTTGTTTGCCGTGGTGGGACACAAAAGGCGTTTTCTCCGACATGCTGTGACTGACAATAGAACCATACAATACACCGAACAGACAACATAATTTTATAAAATGAAACAATTTTATTTTTGTGCTGTAATCCAAATCTTCAGAAACCATACGATTGAGGAACAGACCCAAATTCAAGCCTTTATCTGGTGAACTTCATCTCCATCCCGAGCAGCGAGGCCAGCAGCAACAGCAGTAAACCCACACTGAAGTGCATTCAAATATTGCCACATCAAGAAACGACAGGAAAATCAAGCGCTCATTGTCTCTCGCCTGCATTCGTCACAGATTACAACATGCCGTGTTTCTGGTGCGGTGTGTTTAAATGATGTGCGTGTGACTTCACGGAATAAATAGGGAAAATAATCTGGATAATATTTTCAGCGATTAACAATTTAAGCTCTGCTCTGCACCTCACAAACCTACTGTACTCTGCCAGAGAGGACTGCAGCTGCAACGCATCGTCATTTGGACTGCTTTTGACATTTTTTGCAGTAAATAAGATTGTGATTGCACTTATTTGTCTGTTATGTTTTTCTATATTACTGTACAGAGAGATTTGTGGTTAGGTTTAGAGGTAGGAGTGGGATTAGCGAATATAACAAGTATTTTATGCTATATTGTTACTAAAATGGTCATTTCCCTATATGGTCTGTTATGTTTTATATCCTTTTATATTCGCTATAAAATGGGTAGGTTTAGGTTTGGGGGTGGGTTAAGGGGTCTAAAAATCTAAATCGCTTATTGATAAAATAATAAAAATGCAATTTTGCTATAAAATAGGTAGGTTTAGGTTAATTGTACATTTTAGCATCAGTAAAAACATACAAAAATGTACGTTTTGTGCCTCTAAACGTTATGTATAAATACCTACATATAGACAATGAGACCAGGCTGTTATATTTTATAATAGTTTCAAAAATGCACAAATTGTGGTTGTAAAACATGTCAGAATGATAAAATAGTTTCAGTCATATATGGGCTATGCTACAGAATTGGTCCAAAGTCAGAGCTGGAAACATCTTTTTCCAAAAAATGTGTCTGTATGCAAATTGTATAATATCCAAGGCACACATTTCTAGTAGTTGTGCAGTTAATTCTCATATTGTATTTTCAGAAAGTTTTGGAATATTTGTCCTCTCACAAAATTTGTCACCATCAAAACACAGTAATAATAATTTAATTATATTGACTTGTATTGACTTATTGACATTTTGCATACATCTGCATTATACATATGTGTGTGTGTGTGTATATATATATATATATATATATATATATCATACTGATTTCAAAGTTAAGGATTCATTAGTTTAAATATACAATGAACCAAAAACTATCATAACATCTTAGCTGATAATTCAATATACTTTATTTTTGACAAAAGATCCCACTTTTTTTTTTTTTTTTTTTTTTTTTACATAATATCATAATTTACAAAGAAAATATAAAATACATATATATTTTTTGAACTTCACTTTTTAAAAGAATCAAAAAGATACTTTTAAAACCAACAATGGAAAAATTTACGAAAAATATTACAATATCATTTTCATAAGTTGAAATTTAGGGGTTAGGGTTCAGAACAGTCACCTCCCAAATGAAAGCACCCAATAAATTACGATTTTATATATATTAAGCTTGCTGATATTTTAAATATTATTTTGGGTTTAATAGATAATTGAAGGAACTTAATAAAACATCTAAGATTTGAATACTTAAATGCTTTTTAAATGTTTTTTTTAGTTGTGGGACAGCAGTTTGCACCAATTCTGTAGAGTGGCCCATATAACATTTTCATGGGATGGTCACTGTCTGATAGAAGGACCACCAAAAGCACCCAACCCCCATAAATATTCATGGCTGGTAAATTATCTTCATACACTCAGCCTGGTATAACAACAAGTTGATTTTGGACCCTGTATACAGTATAGCACATAATTTAAATGCATGAAAGCTTTAATTAAAAAATAAATAAATAAATAAAAGAGTTGAAGGAAACATTAAACAGGAGGGTTGTTTCTGTGCTTATGTTGGCTGAACATTCTGCATTGCATGAAAGGACATGCAGGTTGCCTGAGCTTCTCACATCAAAGCACTACAAACACTGTTTGAAATTCAGTGAAAGTGCAGTTAATAATGCAGGAGAGGATGTGCCCAGGGAAAACATGTTTGGCGATGCCTTCTCACTCGCTCAGCTGTTTAACTGCACCCCATTTTCCTGATATTTCTGAATATGACTTCAGGGCCAAACACACAGTTTGGTTTGGTTTTGGTGGAAAATCAAAGATCATAAAGCAAACCGTCACTTTTTTTCTATAAGTTGTCAAACCTGAGCATGCTTAATTTACATTTAAACAATTCTGGAAAAAGAATATTTGTTTGTGTTATGTTTGTTTGGGTTGGAATCTATGCTGGTAACCCATGCTGTTTTTAATTATATTTTTGGTTTTGGTTCTATTCTTAGCACTCCATTTGCAGTCATAACTGTCATAAACACAACATTTCCACTTATTTCTAAGCCACAGGCCTCTAATACTCTTTATCTCATTGTTATATAACTTTACTTGGTTACATATTAAAAGAAGACTTTTAAGAAGGCCTTCCCAACTTTTTGACGAGGACATGAACACACTTTCCTCTAAAGGATAAGCTATATGGGATTTTTTCCCTAAATCCTCTTTAAGAAATTTCATACAGTATAACAACAAGAATGTGTAATGTCCCTTATGCAGCGATGTGTATAAGTGCCATGAAAACAATGTGAAATTGCATTTTTTTAAAGGGGTCATTGGATGCCTGTTTTCCACATTGTTATGATTATTTAGGGTCTTAATGAAAAGTCTATAACGTACTTTGGTTAAAATTTATCAATGGTAGTGTAAAATAACCCTTTTTACCTTGTTAAAACAGCTCTGTTCACAGCAAGCCGTTTCGGTGCATGTCCCTTTAAATGCTAATGAGCTCTGCTCACCCTGCCCCTCTCTTCCGTGGGGTGATGAGCAGTTCTCTGAGACTGTTCATTGTAGCTGCATTAGGTAGATCCCTTCAAAAACAAAAGTAATCCTCTGCGAGTTCAGCGGCTCAGATGCCGGGAGTAAATGACGATTGCTAGGTTTATTATTACACCCAACAACAAAAAGCCTAAATCGCTTAGGAGACATTCTTGTCTACTCCTGCTCCGGCGTCGAAACAATAGCGGACTGTTTACAGCTCACTCAGGACGGGTCTGTGCTAAAACGCCAGTGTCAATCAACAATCGTGGGAGGGGCCTGTGCAGAACTACCTCACTCTGCCAAGAATCTGTGAACGGCTTGATCTGAGAAAGGGGTTATGATTTATGGTGGATTTTTATCATTATAGGGCGGTTGTGTACAAACACTGCCAAGACACATTTCAGTTTAAACAACATGTAAACATTTAAACAACTTTTTTTTTCTTTACAAGTGAAATATGACTGGAGACTTGTAAGTTTCACCTAGTCCTGTGCTTTTGTAGTTAACATTCTTCGCCCCATTTATTTCAACTGGATGGTAAAATGATTTTTGGAAGTGAAAAATGTTTTAATTTAGTTACTTTTCTTATTTTATTCAACAGAGGCAAGGATCCGGAGCAGCCGGTGGCAACAGCAAAACCTCTGGGGCTCAAGGTACTGAGAAAATATTCTGCACCAGAAATCGAACACTTCACAGATCCTTAATCATTTTACAGTGAATATGAATAGCATGTCCAAGGAATTCTTTTTCGTGGAAGAGAAAAGATTCATCATGGTGTTGAGTTTACCCCAAACAACCTTAAGCGTATCGAAAACCCCAGTATCCCATCTGAAATCTTCTGGCATAAGCATTCTAAAGTATTCCCTGAAGTGTCCCACCAAACAAAAATGTTCTGCGCTGTGCTCACTGAAGGAAGAAAGAGTCTGGTAAGCATTTTAAAAATGTGTGCCTATGTATGAAAAAAAGGGCTGAAGAAGGAGGTAAAAAAAATGAAAAGGGTTGAAGTAATGAACACGGTCCCCAGTGTTTTAGCTGCATGCTCCTATGAAAAGGGCAACTAAATGGATCTGAACCAACAAATTGGCCCATACATCTTAAATCAGACTTAAAAGACTTGAGTTTTTTTTCTGTTGGTTTTCTTCCTGATGAAGTAATGCTCTTGAGGTTGCTGAAGCCCTGGGGAGCGCTGGGTACAGAGCTTATTGGACAAGAACTGCATCTCAAAGGATGCTGATTTCACTGAAGCTTGAATCTTAACAGAATTGCATCATCTTACTGCAAAGATGCTTTAGACAAAGGAAACATAAATATAGTGCAACGTGCAATGCTACCACCAACTCTTTTACATACAAAATTCAAAAGCTACTGCTGAATTGATACAAATCGATATAAGTATTTGGATACATGAAGGAATAGTTTACCCCAAAATGAATACCTATCCTCAGGCCATCCAAGATGTAAATTAGTTAGCTTCTTAATCATAACATATTTGGAGAAATGTAGCATAACGTCCAAACATCTGATAAAAACATCACAATAATCCACAAGTAATCCACACCACTCCAGTCAATCAGTTAACATCTTGTGAAGTGAAAAGCTGTGTGTTTGTAATAAACAAATTCATCATTTAAGACATTTTAACTTATAAAAATATCTTTAATCCAAAATACCAATGCATAATCCATAACAATGCTTGGTCTAATAAAAAGTCCATCCCCTGTTGTCCTTTTGCCTCAAATCCATCAAATAATTGGTTTAGTACTGACTGTTTTTGCTTGAAAATAGTGCTTGATCCTTCCTGATTCACACAAGATCACTTTTTCACTTGTGAAAACAATTTTAAGCATAGAAGACTCATTTTTTAGCCAGAAGCTACAGTTAGAAGTTAAAAACACTTGATGAATTTGTTTATCATAAACATGCAGCTTTTAGCTTCAGATTATGTTAAAGGAGAAGTCCATTTCCAAAACAAAGATTCACATATAATGTACTCACCCCCTTGTCATCCAAGATGTTCATGTCTTTCTCTCGTCAGTTGTAAAGAAATTATGTTTTTTGAGGAAAACATTTCAGCATTTTTCTCCATATAATGGACTTCCAAAATGCAGTTTAAATGCGGCTTCAAAAGATCCCAGCCGAGAAAGAAAGGTCTTATCTAGCAAAACGATCTGTTATTTTCATTAAAAAAATACAATTTAAATACTTTTTAATCTCAAACGCATGCCTTTCTCTCCCTGAACTCTGTGTATTCTGGTTCAAGACAGTTAGGGTATGTCGAAAAACTTCAATCATATTTTCTCTCTCAACTTCAAAAATCATTTCAAAATCATCCTACATCGCTGCAGAAGTTCCGACCCAGTCTTTGCAAAGTGAACATGAAGGAAGACCAAACACCCTTAACAAAAAAGGTAAAACAGCGATATAGGATGATTTCGAAGTTGAGGGAGAACATGAGATGGGAGTTTTTCGACATACCCTAACTGTCATGAACTGGAACAATAACAGTCCAGGCAGAGTGAGACAAGATGAGCATTTGGCATTAAAAAGTAAATAAATTGTGTTATTTTTATTAAAATAACCTACACTAGATAAGACCCTTCTTTCTTGGCTGGGATCGTTTACAACCGCATTTGGAATCGTTTGAAGCTGCATTTAAACTGCATTTTGGAAGTTCAAAATTGGGGCCATATCAGTCCATTATATAGAGAAAAATGCAGAAATGTTTTCCTCAGAAAACATATTTTTTTTTACAACTGAAGAAAGAAAGACATGAACATCTTGGATGACAAGGGGGTGAGTAAATTATTTGTAAATTGTTGTTCTGGAAGTAGACTTCTCCTTTAACTGATGGACTGGAGTGGTGTGGAATACTTGTTTTTAACAGCTGTTTGGACTCTCATTCTGACGGCACCCATTCACTACAGAGAATCCATTGGTGAGCATTTGATGTTATGCTAAGTTTCTTCAAATCTGTTCCAGTGAAGAAACAAACCAAACTACATCTTAAATGGTTTGATAATGTATACATTTTCATCAAATTTAATTTTTTTGGATGAGTTATTCCTTTAAGCCACACAAAATGTTTGAATTGCATTAGATGCAAATTATTAAATCAAGACAAATTATGCTACAGATTTTGTTAGAATTAATTTCTCAGCAACCAATATGAAAAACACTGCTGGAAAATTGCTTTCCATGCATTGAATATCCTGCAGTACAGGAGCTCATAATGTTTCTAGGAGGATGGAAAGAAAATACTATTGAAGCTATTGATGTGCTTCCACCCACTCATGTGCAAGAGCAAGAACATTCATACACAAAACTACAGATTCATATGCATGCAAATGCATCTATTCATCCTGCCTGCCTTTGTGAAGAAAGCCATGCAGGGAAGCTATACAGATATATTCAGCCAATGACAGCATGCAATATTGGTCTAAAAGGAAAATTCATGTATTAAGAGAGAATGCATGTTAATGCCAAAAGGAATAGAAAATATACTAAATTAATGAGTCTCTCTGAAATCATTAAAGTGGGGAATTACATGTTATGTCTTCACAAATCTAAATGCACAGTAAAGATTTGAGTTGGTTGGATATTGTGGGCTTTTTTAAAGGTAATGTTTTTAATATATGTTTTTATGTTTGCAGTTCATTTATTTACTTGATGTCTGTTATTTCTTGGCAGTATGTACTGCACAAAAAAATAATCTAAATAATTGTAATTACTGTATATAGAAAAAGATTTCTAACTCAGTTGATCTCATTGATGTGTATAAAGAAAATAGGAAAATGGTGAAAAAACCTCTAATGTATTGACTGAAACATGAGGCCTGCACTCTCTAGAGGTATATTTAAAGGATCTTTGCTTTCTCGCTGTGCTTAATGTCTATGTCAAGGTTTTCCTCCTCCCTTGCTTAAATTGCTATTGAATTTTCCAACAGTCTAATGTGTTGTTTCATCTCAGAGGTATTCGCTATTGAGCTGTGACTCCTTACCAGAACAACACATAACCTTCACATCGTGTACTTTAATGAATAGAGCTTGAAACTCTTTTAAAATCATGCTGTACAACAAATTTGTGCCGTTTTAGTTTGCATTTACCTTATATGAGGTTTACAGTTTTCAATCTTGAATCAAGGCAGAAACAGCATACATTTAAAACCCTAACTGATTTATTTTAAATTCAAATTAACAGATTATTGAAATCTTACAGTAATAAATAAAGGATGTAATAAAGAAATTTACCATTTACACCTTAAATTAGGCAATCAGTCAGCAGGTCGTAGTTTAGCTGCAAATATTGGTTAATTATTAATAAATTTCCCATTTTACCTTAAGAGGTTAAATGAATTAGGTGGATGCAGGCAACACAACAATCTATATAGAATTTGAGGAGATTATTTTGCTTCTCTTTTTCCACCATGCTCTAGAAAGGCTCAAAACAGCATCACTCTCAGAGAATCACAAGTTTATGAAACATCTCAGAAGAAGAAAATCATGTAGGTTGAGTGCAAAATAATTGTGTTAGATATATATATATTTTAATTCACCTACATTTATGCAAAAAAAAAAAAGTGTACTATACAATATACATACAATTACTTGGAGATTCCAGCTGAATGGAACACCAGTGGAAGTAATAGACCAACAACATTTATTCCCACAAATTATTATACTGACAGATTATTAATACAGATTATATTGAGATCCATTAAGATTTATTTTCACTCTTCTTTGCATAACAGTATTTTATGACATAGAAACATGTTTACTATAGTGCATAATTTGTGAATTAATGTCTTTTTTGACTTCGTAAACTTGCTCAGTAGCTCACCTAGTACAGCTCTGCACTTAATGCAGAGCACTCCTGTAAAGATCTAACCATACACTCTTAAAATAGGTGCGATGCCATAGAAGAACCATTTTTGGTTCCAAAAAGAACCATTCAGTCAAAGGTTCTTTAAACAACCATCTCTTTCTTACTTTTTTATAATCTGAAGAACCTTTTTTCACCACAAAGCACCTTTTGTGATACAGAAAGGTTCTTCAGATGTTAAAGGTTCTTTATGGAACCATTTAGACAAAAAAGGTTCTTCTATGGCATCGTGAAGCATATTTAATTGTAACATGTAACATAATAACAACATAACATGTGTAACGTAATAAATCTGTGCTAGATTGATGTTAATCCGTTCCAGATCAAACTGAACATGCTTTTAGCGACACTTACTAGATATGTCACTTAGAGAGTGTCATGAAACGTGCAAGAGGTAATGCCACAGGCATATTTTTCCAATGAGTCTGGGTTACATACTGTAATTTTCTCTCCAAATCAGTATTAGCTTACCTTATTTTAATAAAGTAATGTTACACCAGTTTGTAACTCTTATCAGTGCAATTGCATCTGCTTGAGTATTCATTATTGTGCTTTTAGCAGTAGGAGGAACTTTGGTGTGAATTATGAGCTCAGCTGGAAACATGAACTGGACTGGAAACGCATGACATTCTGTCTCCAGTGAATTCTGCTCTGATCACTTCTGTACACCATGTGCATTTAGCACGCAAGACGTTTTAGACCAGACATACTTTTGTTCCAAAAGCCCAAAAACGCTATAGAATGTATGAGTGTGTGCTTAGGTGACATTGTGATCTTTGTAACAGCCTTTTAGAAATGATTCAAAACTGTATCTGCAGAGCTTGTGAAGAATGGAATAAATATTTTTACTTTTCTTTTTGATGCATTAATGCTAATATTAAATGAGTCATAAGTAATGACTCCACAAAGATATTTACATTTTTGGAGTTAGGAGAATGGATAGATGCATGGGTTAAAAATGCAAAATAACTATAGTATTTTTACAACATAAAACATTGTTATATGATTAAAAAAATCGACATGGTTGTCACATGACCTCATCATGTTGCATGGTTAATTTACTGTGTGGCTAAGATTTGGCTAGGCAATATAGCCATATGCACCCCTGCCGAACACACCTATGCTCTCTACAGTCCTTATACATTATGTACATTTACATTGCTTTGACCAAGGGCCATTAGTTGATTATGTGCAGTGTCTGCACTTTTATTGGTCAAACCTTTTTTTCAGCTATGAAAACAATAGCACAACAAAGCCAAGACCCAGCAATGTAGAAATCCTGGCCAGGAGATGTCTGGGAAAAAGAAGTATGTTCCACCCTAAAAAAATTTTAAACTTAAAGGGTTAGTTCACCCAAAAATGAAAAATAGCCTATTATTTACTCATCCTTAAGCCATCCTAGGTGTATACGACGTCCTTCTTTCAGACAAATACATATGGAGTTATATTAAAAATTGTTCTGGCTCCTTTAAGCTTTATAATGCAATGGTGTTTCTTCAATGTGTTTTTCTTTATCAGTCCAAAACAAGTCCAATAAAGTGCATGCATCTATAATAAAAAGTGCTTCACATGGCGGATGAATAAAGGCCTCCAATCGATACGTTTTTGTAAGAAAAATATCCATATTTATAACAGTATAATCACTTTTCTCTAGCTTGCGCTAACAGTTGTACACTCCGGGCGGCTCCGGGCGGATGATGTAGGATGTATGTGTTGCACGCAGTGGAGAGAACACAACAAAGAACGGTGACGAATTACAAAACGAGGATTTATAAAGAAAAATGACAGAGGATTTTAATATAAGCCAGGAGGAGAGTGGTTTTCCTTTGCTAAAGTAAGGAAACTTTGATTTCTTTGCTTCTGTAAATAAACGTTGGTTTTCATGAGACTCACTGGTGCATGCGCAACACAAACGTCCTATGTCATTGCCTATGCCTATGAGTGGCTTCTGTGTATGACTGTTAGCACAAGCTAGATTAAAGTGATTATTACGTTTTAAATATTGATATTTTTCTTACAAAAATGCAACGATTCGCTACAGAAGGCCTTTATTCACGGTGTGAGGCACTTTTTACTATGGATGGATATACTTTATTGGACTTGTTTTGGACTGATGAAGAGAAACACCTGCCCAGTGCATTATAATGCTTGAAGGAACCAGAACAGTTTTTAATATAACTCCGACTGTATTTGTCTGAAAGAAGGAAGTCATATACACCTAAGGTGCATTGATGAATTTTCATTTTTGGGTGAACTAACCCTTTAATCTTAGCCAACAGTCTTTGGTATTTTTGGTCTTTCTCCATTCAAGTAAATAGTAGCTTCACTTGCATGCCTAAGTAGCTGCCTTGGATCATTATCATGATGGCCGCCAAGTGAACTGACATGCTTCATGATACTGCACTTTCATCTTAGTTCTCAGTATTAATGCATTGCTGTTAATGTACACTGTATTAATGTTCTTTTTGCTGTTTGATTTGTGGAATTTTGCTGTCTAGTCATGTAATTGTCTCTAATACAATATATATGCACAATGAATCAGTTTAATATCATTTACATAAAAAGTTGAATTCTAAGAAAAAGTTGTTTGACAACTAATGTTGTCATCTGCATCATATTGTTGAATACAATTAGAAACTGCCATGTTAAAGTCCTCTAAAATGTGATCTCATGCAATAACTTAATTTTCTATGCACAGATGCATCTAAGAAAGACGTCCCTGAGGACTTTGACATTGACATGGACGCCCCTGAAACCGAGAAGGCAGCTGTCGCCATTCAGTCGCAGTTCAGGAAGTTCCAGAAGAAGAAGAATGATGAAAAGTCATAGTTGCCAGCGGACTCTGTCCGCACGGCCCCATCAGGACAGCATGGTTTGATGTTGCATGTAATAGAATCCATTCTGTATGGACTCAAGGGAGGGGCAGGGGAAATCAAGGTCGTAATCTGTCAATCACTGATCTGACCTGTTATTTTACTGCTGTAACTGTGAATTCCGTAGTTTATATTGATTTTGGTTCTAGCTTTATTCTCCATTCTAGCCAAGAATATCTGTTATACTATTGGTGCATGATTTTCTTTTTTACCTCAAAGAGCCGGATTGCCGGCCTGTCCTTTATTTGTGAAAGCACAATATGTTTTCATTGTGAGCTGCTTATGAAATTGATTTTAGTCAGAAACCGTGAGCATTACGTGTATGTAAATATAGAGCAGAACTTTATTTTTGTTTCACGCCATTAGTCCTCAGATAATAAAATGCTTTCACATACATTCTCATCCCAGCGGAGTTCTAAAAATAGCTTGTCTTTTGAAACCCATATTGTTGAATAATTCCCAGCTTATCTTCCCAAATCCTCACTGTGTGCTCGGTTCTCTTTATTGATTCATGATGTTGAATTCATTGCTGGATGAAATGACATGAGAGTGAGTGTTTGATTGTCTAGTTTGCTGTGGCATATCATAACGTTTCTGTTCATTTTCTTCCTTTGCAAAGGATCATGGCACAAACATTAGCCAAATCAAGCACTCAGTGATTTCTGTCTCACCTCAACTCACATCTCAACTCAGTCTGATTGAAACAAGAAACTATTAATAAACATCCTTGAGTCTCTGGAACTAAATACTTGTCTTTTAATTAAAACTCTGTTTTACAGCTGGATCCTATTTTTGAATGAATGGAATAATATTATAAATAATCAACATCTGTGCTGTTTAAAATTAAAAACACATGAAAGAACACAAAGAACATTTCAGCGTTACCTTATAAAACTTACAATGCTCTTAAAGGGATAGTTCACCCAATGAAATTGCGCCCTTATGTTCAATTCCAAAGCACAGCATTAAGAGCCGGGGGGGTGAAAACTTTTGCACCGAATGGAGATGTGTACATTTTTTTTTTTTTTTGCCTAAATAATCTATTTTTTCATTTAGTACTGCCCTTAAGAGGATAGTTACATGTTTCCCAGAAGACAAAATAAGTTAAATTTACCCTGATCTTCAAATTCAAAAAGTTTTCACCCCAACCCCCCACCACCTTTTTTTTTTTTTTTTCCCTTGTGGACTATATGTAAACATCTTTCATGTGAAATATCTTATTCAGGTCAGTACTAAATAAACAATAACATGCATTTTGTACGATCCCTCTTATTTTAGTAAAAAAACATCAACATCTGGTGAACTGCTTTTTTAAAGATAAATTAAATTCAGGTTTTCTATCCATATAACACACATTCTCAGCTCATTTCTAAATTCTACTATTCCATGAAAAAGGTCTATAAGACCTGTTTAAAACATCTGTCTTTAATTTGCATATATTATACTGATATCAAAGTCAAAATGGCTGACAGTGCAAGCAGTGAACCATCTTTCCTCAGCAAATTCTATGTTGAAAGCAATTTTAGAGAGAATAGAGCACCTACCCTTCAGATCTGCTGAAGGTCACACATTGCACTGAGTAATATATTATTTACACTGAATCCTCTAGTGTGTTTGAGCCCAGATCCTCTCATCTGTACACACACACACACACATCTGTGTCTGAGCAGAGAAGCATGAAGAAACACCCTCAGAAATATTTAAAAGCCCAGCACGGGGAAATAATGCCATCAGTGGAGCTGACAGTGGCACTGATATTGAACAGAAATTTACACTGGCCATATGCTTGTATGTTCTTTCCTGGGTAGCATGTCTTATAGCTCTTCTGGATGTAGCTCAAGGCTCTCAATTGTTCAAAACATCTGTCTTACCACCGCTGGGCCCAAAAACACTACTGTACTACTGTATGTTCCATCCAGACATGACATCAAATAAAATATCATCTCACTCCCTCTCTTACAAGCCGATGATAACCAATAAACAAACTCAACTGGCAGGATGTCATCCAAAGGGTACCATGAATAACATTTCTGCTTTTTTTCTTTAATCTGACATTGAATAACCTATTTATTTATTTATAATTAAAATAACTAGATGAGAGAGCTTCTTTATCTAGATAAAATTACTCATCCCTCAGTGAACAAGCACATTGGGGATATGGGACTCTAAATTAGCCTGTCTGCTGACTGAAATTGTACACTGAGACTGAACACACTGCCAGTGTTGCCAAGTCTGCGGATTTCCCGCGAAACTAGGTTGCTTTAACGCTGTTGCCGCAGTGATATTTAGCCCCTGGAATGCGAATTTTTCCAGGAGAACCCCACCAAAAAACGTGTATTTTTTACCTACGGATTGGGGAACTCCCCTGAAACGTGATTGGGTTAGTTTTGAGTAGCAATTAGGAGGGTTTTGTTGTGAAAACCTGGCAACCGTGCACACTGCTCCTGCAATGAGTAAACCTGCATATTACATTTTTACCATGCTATTGAGGTGCTATATTTGTGGTTTTAACTGTTATTATCATGATCTATGGATGATACTATAAAAGAGCAATGGTTAATTAAAAAAAAAAGAAAAAAAAAAAAAGAAACTCAAACAGTCACAATAATTAAATTTCACCATAAAAAATGTATTATTATTATTATTATTATTATTATTATTAATTTTATCAGGTAACACAAACCAATGACTGGAAAAAGTGTGAAGAATTCACAGAATTCATGTTTTGACCATAAAGAATATTTTAAAGCCACTTTTAACCATCTGTTTGTTACAGCTTTCACATTGTAGCAAAAATCTGCCTTTAAACTTTAAAAATTTGACATTTACTGTGATAATTATCGACAATGACTGATATGAAAAAAGAAATTATCAAGGTAATTTTTTGGCCGTATCGCCCAGCTCTATGACTAGTCAACTGCATTAAAGTTGTGTTTGGCTATACAAACACAAGGCGTGTTGTCACAAATATTTGTCCTCAAGATAATCATGACCACACACATAAGATTACATTTAAAATAACAAACTGTCCTATACTTGTGAAACTTTTAAGTCACAAGAAACTTAACTTTTAATACCACAAGAAAATCCTCAAAAATACAATGGTAAGTCACAAACTCAGAAATGTACAACAAAGTACACTTTTAGTACAGCACACCTGACTCACAATTGTCTGCCATTTTTTATTTTCAGTTTCTTTGGTTTTTTTTAATCCATGTAATTTGCATTTTGCTATCCCATCATGTGCTGCATGGTGGAATAGCAAAATGCCCTATGTACAGACAGGTGAGGTTTTTTTCAGGGTTGGAACTAAACTCTGCAGGACATTGGCACTTCAGGACCGACGCCGCCTATCCCTCTAGTAGGTCATTGTTTACCTAATGTTTCAAAAAATATTGTGTATTTGAACAGCCTACTCAATTGACACTTATTGCATATTATATCATAGTAAATTATGCACATTTGGATGTGGTGATTATTATTTTTTTTAATTACTGAAGTAGACTTTTTTCAAGAAATAATTTTGGTATTAAAAATGCCCAAAAAGAAACTTACAAACCCCTTTGTGTATTGCTCTTTTCGAGAGAGACTAGTCTATTGACTCTTGTCTCGGAGCACTATTGTCTTGAAAGAAAGAAAGAAAGAAAGAAAGAAACCATAAAACAAAAAACAAAACAAAAAAACAACTGAATCTAACCAGCGCAGAGAGAGTGGCTGGCCCAGGTGCACAACAGCAAGAGAACAAATGCTTTAAAACCTTTCATTTGAGAAACAGATGTTTTTGGTGCTCAGCTACATCTCTGTTGTGTGAAGGAAAGACTCTAGAATGCATGAGGTCTGCCAGTGTCATTACTGCAGATGGAGGAACCTCTTAAGGAGCATAATGTTTGAAGAACAACATTTATTTGAATAGAAATAATCATTTGTAACATTATACATCTTATATTGTTGCCCTATACTGTAGTTTTTCATCAAATCATTGCATCCTTGGCGAATGAAATTAAAAATGTCCTTCAAAAACAAACAAAACAAATTCATAGTAATTCCCCAAATTTTGAATCATAGTATATTGTATGTATATGTCTTTGATAAGGTTTCATAACTCTGTCCAGAATTGTAATAACAATGTCAGCCTTTGTCATGAATGTCCTCTTTCCATGTTTTATTTCCTATGAGTTCAATGAGGCCACACAATTTCTGGTCAAGACCATTTGTGTGGTGGAGTTGCCATATCATGGTGGACTGGGATTTTTTTTTAACCTTTAGCAACTCCAGGGATTCAAAATAACTGCATTTAATAGGCAAACCTGTGTAATATCCAAAATACAAAGAGTTATTTTGTCAACACTGGAAGCCTGTAATCTCAGTGTATTTATATTACAGTTTGAATGATAGATTTATCAAGTCACACTATTAACACAACCAAAATTTAGTACACATTGTTTTTGTATCTGATGGTTTTGACTATTGCGATGACACATTTTCTGACAAAATGGAAGGAGGTTGTACAAAATATAAATGAATATTTCTGAATATGTTTAACAGATACACAATATTAATTCATATATAAACATGTATTTCTTAAATTTTGGCATTTTTTATTATATGTTAGTGTGGTGTCTTCTGTCCTCCATGCATCAAACCTTTGTATGTTTTTAACGATAATTTCACTCTACTGGAGTGGGACCACCACTAGAACACCATTGTCAGACACCTGTAACTGAAAGAATTAAGAAAAATGAAAACAAACAAACAAACAAAAAAAAAAAACCTAAAACCACTTAATTCATTTTAATGGAATTCAGTGTAGTTCTTGGAGTTGAGCTGGAGGTGTCCAGATGAACATGAAGACTGCAATTACAATGTTTTACTAAACAGATCTGAAGAAAAAGTAAGTTTTACTGTAGCTGCAGGTTTAACTTATTCATGTTAGTTTGGAACAACTGTAACGTTTCCTTTTTCTTGAGGCATTTGACTGTTTGTTTGTCGGAAAGTGTTTTTAATAAAACAGCATCCCAGAAAAGAAAATTTTGATTTGCTATAGTGTGAGTGCATTAATGACTGCATGTGCTGGTTTCCAGCTGACTGAGGAGAAATCCACACAAACAGCAGAGCTCCTCCTACAGGCAGTAGTCAGAGCTCAAATCGTAAGCATTTCAAAAGACATTGCAGTGCCACCTGTTGGTTATGGATCGTGGATGGGCATCTGAGTATGTAAGCTGGTCACAAAACATCCCCTTGTCTTCCCGTGAGCTGGAACCTCTAGATTTTTTGCGTTATGACATTATTTTCCTGACTTAAACTAATTCTGATACTGTAATGCACCAGGATGTTTTACTATAAGATTCTTATTACAGTCATTTTAGATTACTGCCATTTTGACAAGCATCATGATTTACCATTTTGGTCTTTCTATGTTTAAGGCAAGCATCTAACTGATGTCTAGGCTGACATTTGGAACGCAGGCTTGACGACTGAAGACATGAATGGCAAAAACAAATGATCAAGTGGAGCATTAGATATCAGAACACTACTGTGCACTGTAAATGTGTTTTCATCATTCTGTCTGTCTCCTGTCACCATCAGACACGTTTGTCAATTATAGTTTAGAGACCGCGTCATTAGTTTGTCTCTTTATTGTCAATCATCTTCGGGTTTATTTTTCATTATGCATTACTGAATACATTCATATCTGTTAGTACTTCAAGATGTCCAAGAATTACGAAATTATTAGTAAATCCAGTGTCATATTGCTCAATTAAAATATCTTCTCTTTGTTGCGTGTCTTACACAAAACAGGCCACACCATCTACAAACAGGTGAATCAGATACCATTCATTCAAGGAGCTGCTGGAGAAAACGGCAGATAGACATTTACGCTTCTTCCACGGTTCTCTTTGCTTCACACATGCTCCGCAGCTCATCAGATGAAACTACCGTTACGCGTTCACAAAACAGCTCCATAAGTGGAAAAAAAGACAAGAGAACCCAACAGTTTTAATTTTCTAATCAAACCAGATGTGTGCAAACATGACTAAGGACTTTATTTACCAAATCTTTTTTCCCTGTATTATCCACAAATAAAAGTGATCTCTTCATGTGTATGTATATATTTATATTCATATATATATATATATATATATATATATTTATATTTAGATGTATATTATAACATATATTATAACATATAATGTCATAACATATATTATAACATTATATAATCCCTTAGTGTGACAAAAATCTCTTGGAATTCGTTTTTTATTTTCAGGTCCCCATGCAGTCCTTAGAAAGCACAACATTCTGAGACGACTGGAAAATGTGGATGCGCGTCTTCCATGTTGGACTCGTTGTCCTTCCTCCACGTCTTCTGTGATCGACAGACACACCGGCTTGGGAAATGCCGATCGCACCTCATAGTTTCATCAAAACAATAGAGTCATGGATAGAGAAAGAAACATCTTCCCGCAGAGCTGACCACACCCCGCCTTTTTTAAACCATTTTTTGATAATTTTTCTCTATTTTTATATAATAATAATAATGACTATAGAATTATCCTTGATATAAATTCAAAAGTAGTTCCTCTGTCAATTTAAATAAATAATTTTGGCAATCTTCATAACGGTGGTATTTAAAATAAATGAATGATTACGTAAAAAATCCAACTCAGTCAGAAAAGAGGGCAAGAGAAGGTGGTGAGTGAGAGAAAGAAAGTGTAAAAAAACAGCTGAGAGAGTGAGACAGATAGAAAGAAAGAAAGAAAGAAAGAAAGAAAGAAAGAAAGACAGAAAGAAAGAAAGAAAGAAAGACAGATGCAAAGAAAACTATCCACTTTTTTAGGAATTCAGAATGTATGTACAGGACTCATCACGGAATCAGAAAAGCGCTCGTCTTTGCAGCAGGTCCTCACGTGTTTGTGTGTGCGTGACAGTGCAACGTGGTCCATAGCTGTAGTCCTGTGTTATACAAGTGTGTAGGACTTTGCGTAGGGGTTGTTGCTTTGTTTCAGGTGTCCTCTGGAGTCTAGCAGCGATTCCTGGGAGCTGCTGAGTTTGGCGGCCTGGGCCAGATCGCCCGGCTCGCGCTGTGGCAGTGTAGAGGCAGTTCCTGGCTGCCACTGTTGTACTGCCTCTCTGCTGGGGGGACCGGAGGAAGAGAGGGCTGACGAGGGGGTCTCGGAGGGGGTGGGGGCCAGCAACGCTGGCCGCTTCGCCATTCGGCTCTTCTGTGGGTCCATACAAGTCTGTCCTGTGGCCTCTCGACCTGAAGGGGCTGCTCCCCGGTTCAAAAGGAAGTCCATGCGTAGGTAAGGGGGAAGATGGACCAGTTCACCTCCTACGAGACAGGTACAGGGACACGTAAGTGTGAGCACTGTGCAAAGATCAGATTTGCTTTCTACAAATGTGACATATGAGAAAAAAAATGGATACAGAAACTAGCCTTCAAAGGAATGTTTTGGGTTTAAAACATGACAGGACATGACAGAAGAGTTTTAGGATAGGACAAGGTAGAATAGGGTACGAGAGAAAAAGATAAAATATGTTATGATAGAACAGGTCAGGTTTAGGGTAAGATATTATAGGACAGAACAGAATAAGGTAGGTTAAAGGGCAGAATAAAATGTTTAGAAAAGGACAGATTTCTTATATGGTATGACATGGCATGTTAGAAGTGTATAGGTTAGGTTTAGGGTAGGACAGGACAAGACAAATTTACTATTGGGTAAAGTAAGATATGTTTAGGATAGGATAGGACATAATTGTTTTAGGGTTATATAAAGTAAGACAGAATATGCTAGGAGGGGTTAGGATAGGTGTAGGGTAGGACAGAATCAGTTAGGTTTAAGGTAGGATAAAGCAGGAAAGGAGAGAGCAGAATAGGGTTGGTTAAAGGGAAGGATAAAATACGTTTAGAAAAGGATAGATTTGTTTCATGGTAGGATAGGGTATGTTAAGTGTGTATAGGTTAGGTTTAAGGTAGGGCAGGACAGGACAGGACAAAACAGATTTACTATTGGGTAGAGTAAAATTTAGGTTTAGGATAGGATAGGACAGATTTGTTTGAGGGATGTATAAAGTAACAGAATATGCTAGGGTGGGTTAGGTTAGGTGTAGTGCAGGATAGCTTGGGTTTAAGGTAAAATATTACAGGACAGAAGAGGGTAGGTTTATGATAGGATAGGTTGGGTTAGGATAGGATAGGTTTGTTTTAGGGTAGAACAGGGTAATATGTTAGGAGGGGTTAGATTAGGTTTAGAGTAGGATATAATATGAAAGGTTTACGGTAGGACAAGGCAGGAAAGGACAAGGCAGAAAGGGAGGAAGGGAAGGATAAAATACATTTAAAAAGGATAAATTTGTTTTATGGTAGGACAAGGTATGTTAGGAGTGGATAGGTTAGGTTTAAGGTAGGTAGAGTAGGGTAGGACATGACAGGACAGGATAGGTTTATGACAGGATAAAGGTAGGTTAGAATAGGATAGGTTTGTTTTAGGGTAGAACAGGGTAAAATGTTAGGAGGAGTTAGGTTATGGTTAGGGTTGGATAGAATTTGTTAGGTTTAAGGTAGGATAAGGCAGGAAAGGACAGGGCGTACTGGAGTAGGTTAAGAGACAGGATAAATCTGTTTAGAAAAGGATAGATTTGTTTTATGGTAGGAAAGGGTATGTTAGTAGTGTATAGGTTAGGTTTAGAGTAGACAGGACAGGACAAGACAGATTTACTATTAGGTAGAGTAAAATAGGTTTAGGATGGGATAGGACAGATTTGTTCTAGGGTTATGTAAAGATAGAATATGTTAGGAGGGATTAGGTTAGGTGTAGTGCAGGATAGATAAGGTTTAAGGTAAAATATTATAGGACAGGGTAGGTTTATGATAGGATAAGTTAGGTTAGGATAGGTTTGTTTTAGGGTAGAACAGGGTAATATGTTAAGAGGGGTTAGATTAGGTTTAGAGTAGGATAGAATATGAAAGGTTTAAGGTAGAACAAGGCAGAAAAAGATAAGGCAGAATAGGGAGGAAGGGAAGGATAAAATACGTTTAGAAAAGGATAGATTTGTTTTATGGAAGAACATGGTATGTTAGGAGTTGATAGGGTGGGTTTAGAGTAGGACAGGACAAGACAGAACTACTATTAGGTAGAGTAAAATAGGTTTAGGATGGGATAGGACAGATTTGTTACAGGGTTGTATAAAGATAGAATATGCTAGGAGGGGTTAGGTGTAGTGCAGAATAGCTTAGGTTTAAGCTAGAATATTACAGGACAGGGTAGGTTTATGTTAGGATAGGGCAGGCTAGGATAGGATTGTTTTAGGGTAGAACAGTGTAATATGTTAGGAGGGGTTAGATTAGGTTTAGAGTAGGATAGAATATGTAAGGTTTAAGGTAGGGTAAACCAGTAAAGGACAGGGCAGAATATGGTAGGTTAAGGAGCAGGATAAAGTTTAGTAAATTATATATTTGTTTTATGGTAGGATAGGGTATGTTAAGAGTGGATAGGTTAGGTTTAAGGTAGGACAGGACAGGACATGAGGTAGAACAAGGCAGGAAAGGACAAGGCAAAATAGGGAGGAAGGGAAGGATAAAATACGTTTAGAAAAGGTAGGATAGGGTATGTTAGGAGTGGATAGGTTAGGTTTAAGGTAGGGTAGAGAAGGACAGGACAGGACAGGGCAGGTGTATGATAGGATAGGGTTGGTTAGGTAGGATAGACTTGTTTTAGTGTAGAACAGGGTAAAATGTTAGGAGGGGTTAGGTTAGGTTAGGTTTAGGGTAGGACAGGGTAGGTTTATGATAGAATAGGGTAGGTTAGGAATGGATAGGTTTGTTTTAGGGTAGAACAGGGTAATATGTTAGGAGGGTTTAGAGTAGGATAGAATAGGTTAGGTTTAAGGTAGGATAAGGCAGGAAAGAACTGGGCAGAATAAGGTATGTTAAATGGCACAATAAAATCCATTTAGAAAAGGATCTATTTGTTTATGGTAGGATATGGTATGTTAAAAGTGTATAGGTTAGGTTTAAGGTAGGGCAGGACAGGACAGGACAAAACTAATTTACTAATGAGTAAAGTAAGATAGGTTTGTGATAGGATAGGACCGATTTTTAGGGTTGTATAAAGTAAGAGAATATGCTAGGAGGGGTTAGATTAGGTATAGTGCAGGGTAGATTAGGTTCAAGATAGAATATTACAGGACAGGGTAGGTTTATGATAGGATAGGTTAGGTTAGTATAGGTTTGTTTTAGGGTAGAACAGGGTAATATATTTGGAGGGGTTAGGTTAGGTTTAAAGTACGATAGACTATGTAAGGTTTAAGGTAGGACAAGGCAGAATAGGGTAGGTTAAAGGACAGGATAAAATAGGTTTGTTTTAGGGTAGAACAGAGTAATGTGTTAGGAGTGGTTAGGTTAAGTTTAGGGTAGGACAGAATTGGTTAGGTTTAAGGTAGGCAGGTTTTGGATGGGGTAGGTTTACAGCATTTTACTTTAGGATAGAATAAGACAGAATCTAGGTAGAATCTATATTGGATCTATATTGCAAGGTGTATGGACAGCATAGTTTCAGGATTGGATAGAACAGATTTAGGGCAGGATAGGATAAAATAGTACAGGACTTTTGATCTCCTCTAGAAGCTGAATTAAGGAGAAACTGAGAATCAATAAAGCACTTTCAAATATCATAAAATTCTTGTAAGATCTCAAACCGTCACCTCAGTCTAAGTTTAATCTAATTGGCTGGGTTTAATAAAGTCTATTAAACACATTTAAATGATTATATTTAGGTTGGGTTTAAAAACAAACAAACAAACTGGAAATTAATTAATAGACAGGATTTATAATTAATGTTTATTTATTCATACATTAAAATATTAAAAGATCTCATTTTTGCATTTGCTTGTTTTATGTTTTGTTGCCAGTTGCAATATTAAGGTTTTCTTCAATAGAGCAGATATTTTAAGTAATAGGTGAAAATTGTATATTGTGTTGTCAGTTTTGAACTTGTATTTATACAAAATACATAATACTAAGAAAAGAGGACAAGAGGACAAGAATAAACTTGACCAATACTCAGTGAGAGCTTGAGATGTAGTTTAGTGATGGATTAAAATCTTACAAGAACTTTTTTTTAGACCTGACCTAAATGTAATCATTTAAATGTGTTTGATGGGCTTTATTAAACCCAGCCACTTAGATTAAACGTACACTGAAGTTTTCTTCTCTAAAGCCAATTATGAATGCATCCCTTTAAAAATCAGTCTTTCCACTCTGACTGCTTTATGAACTGATTCAGCTGATTGTTCTTGAGCTCTGTTCCAAAACGTAATGAGCTGACTACACCTGACGCTAGGGGTGTCAACTTGGTCCTGAAGGGCCACTCTCCTGCAGAGTTTAGCTCCAACCTGCCTCAACACACCTGCCAGGAGATTTCTAGTATGTGTAGTAAGACCTTGACTAGCTGGTCCAGGTGTGTTTAATTGGGGTTGAAGTAAAACTCCAGGCGCAGGACTTGACACCCCTGTAATAGATTAATCATACATTTCAAAGTTATCTGGGTGATTGGCTACTGGAATATTGTGACTTTGAGCCAGTACAATCATAGGGCCTATAAATGACAGAGTGCAGTATTATATAAACTCTTTACAATAAGAACAGCGCTTGACGTTGATATCACATTCAGCGACTCCATTGTGATAGTAAACTGCTGTTTTGTAAAGACAGACAATACCTCCCCAGCACAGGATGCAGATCGCCCCTGTTTGCCCTTACAGAACAGTGCCAAGTGCTCTCACTAACCAAAGGCTTCCTGTCTGGGGGCACAGTGACTAGATACAGTCACAATGAGAGTAACACTAAACTCTGACCAGTAACTCAAGAACCGTCTGGGGCTGAAATCAGCCTTGGGTGGCCCAGACGCAGGACACGTTAAGCCCATTGATGCAAAAAGAACATGGCAGTGTGTTTGGACAACAGCCTTCAAGCCTGTACCCATCAACACAGGAATTGATAGCACACACTGCAAGAGGGACAGCTGACTGGTCAACAGGTAAACTGAGGAACGTGTGGAAAACGCATGAGAAAAAAAAAAAAAAAATCACTCACATACACTACCGGTCAAAAGTTTGGTATAAGTAAGATTTTTAATGTTTAGAATAGAAGTCTATATGCTCATCAAGGCTTATTTATTTGATGAAAAGTACAGCAAAAATATATTGTAAAAATGTATTCCTGTGATGGCAAAGTTTAATCAAGTCTTTCATTGTCTAATATGGTGATTTGGTGTTCAGTTTTTTAAAGTTATTACTTATGATCAATTATTAATGATATGCTGATGAGGCTACATTTTTCCCTACATTTTTGATTAATAGAAAGTTCAAAAGAACAGCATTTATTTGAATCTTTTGTAAGATTATAAATGTCTTCACTGTCACTTTTGTTCATTTTTTTCTTCAAATGCATCCTTGCTAAAAAAAAATTATTACTGAAATTTCTTAATTTTTATTATTGTTTTTTTTTTTTTTTTTTAACTGTTGAACATTGGTAATAAAAAAAAATGTTTCTTAAGCACTAAACCAGCATATTAGAATTATTTCTGAAAGATCATGCAACACTACAAACTGGCTACTGAAAATTACATTTTAAAAATGTATTTATTTAGGAAACTTTTTTTTAACATTGTAACGATATTCCACGATACTACAGTATTACAGTATTATGATATTTACTGTATTTTTCATCAAAAACATGCAGACTTGTTTTCCCATCATAATTAATTTAATTTATAGATACAGTTGAAACCAGAATTTTACATACAGCTTGCAGAATCTGCAAAATGTTAATTATTTTACCAAAATAAGAGGGATCATACAAAATGCATGTATGCAGTACTGACCTGAATAAGATATTTCGCATAAAAGATGTTTATATACAGTCCATGAGAGAAAATAATAGTTGTGCATTCAGGTAACAACATAGTATTAAGAATAAAGTGTATGTAAACTTTTGAACTGTTTTTATAAATTCAAATATTATTTTCTCTAGTGGACTATATGTAAACATCTTTTATGTGAAATATCTTATTCAGGTGAGTACTAAATAAAAAAAATGACATACATTTGGTATAATCCCTCTTATTTTGGTAAAATAATTAACATTTTTGCAGATTCTGCAAGATGTATGTAAACTTTTGACCTCATTGTACAAAATTTACTAATAAATGTGATTGGTGTATGTGTGTACTGAATACGGACACTAGTGTTGCTGTTCCAAAGATGTTTACACACTGGAAAGCTCTTGCTGAGCTTCATTTTGATACAGCAGTGCAGTTTGAAACCAAGCGGGAATAAAGCAAATTGGTTTTCCGAAAGCACAACTAGAGATCTGGTGCTACCCCATGTTTGTAGACGGGTCTTACCGGGTCTGTGTGCTTTGGGCACGGCCATGTTCATGACCCGGCTGGCATCTTGTGGTTTGGGTGGGGAGGCGGTAAATCTGCAAATGCCTGACTCTGACGGCGTGCTGGATGTCAGGCTGTCTGTGTAGTCATTGGTGCCGGCCGTCATCTGTTCGGAGGATGTGTCTGAGATGAAGCATTCTGTGATTGTGAACTTAGCGTGTCTCAGCTGTTCCTCCATCTTAGCATGTTCGTAGGCACGGGCTAACTCCTCATACGTGGAGGAGGCGCTTTCTGTAGACACCATACTGCTGCGAGCACGATCTGTGTGAGAGAGAGCACACGGCATTATATTTTGCAAAGCTTTTGGTCCACTTGGGATACATGGGATGCTATTGCAATGTCTGTTTAAGGGGTCATCTTTTTTCATTTTATTTTTTATTCTGACTTCTATTAATATATTCTACTGATTCTGTCACACCGGTCAAATATTTCTTGTCTTCTGTGGAGACACTCTCTAATATGACTGGCTAACCTCTTTCCTGTGAAACTAGAAGCACAGTTTAATTAAAGATTGTAGAGTTTTCTGTTGGGTCCAAATATAGTTGGTGCCAGAATTTTATTTTAAAAAGTCTGTAACACTGGGAGCCAGAAACAGCTAAACGTTTTTACCCATAAGACGTTTGTTCATCTTTAAAACACAAATTAAGATTTTTTTTTTTATATTCTCTCACCACGTTTGTCCACTCATTTAAACACCACACAACCAAAACTTTCATGCAACAAAAAGTACTGTACAAAAAAACATCTCAGAAATAGTAAAATAGGTATAATATAATATAAAAATATTCAGATATAACAGCTCTAATCTCCTAACTTTAACCATTAGGGCACAATGGGGGTAAAGGCACACCCTAAGAAAAAAATGTGCTTTTCACTGCGCCCAAAGTGTATGATTGGAGAAAATTTATATGTTTGTGTTGAACATTTATGAAACAACAGATTTTGTGTGAAAATAAATCATACAAGTTGTTTATTTTGTTTAAAAATCTTATAAATGTTTGAGGTGCCAAGGGGGTACTTCAAAGCATTGAAGGAGATCCCATAGTAATTTAATATAGATTTTCAGTACTAACAACAAATTATATTTTATTATATGATATGATTAATAGCATGTTTTTAAATATGATGGTTTCATTCTAAAGATGGTGATTAACTCTAAAATGGACCCCAAACATAATATATGATATTTACCATCTGAATCTAACCATGTCATGTCAACAATGGAAACGTCAGCCATATATTAATTATCATGTTATTAATTATTGTGTCTTTTAGCCCCAACAGCAGGGGCGCTTTTTACCCCAAATAACATTCTTTTACATATTCTTTTGTTATTTAAAACTGCTGTTTTAATTATCTTAAACACAACTGAAAATTATTAAGAAGAACTGTGTCTCAAGATATATTCAAGAATTTTAGCGATTCTCATTTGCTACTTAAATCTACAACAGTTTTTTAAAAATCAAATATTAGATCAAGTATGCACCGAATCAACTTTGCGCTGCTGTCCACGATTGTGTCAAGGATCAGACAAATTTGCACGTGTATCTTGGAAAGCGGATGTTTTGGAAAGTGCTACGCCACGTTTTTCTGCCATATAGTAGTCTAGAGGAAAATAATATCAAAGGTGCCTTTTACCTCGGGCGCCTTTAGCCCTGTTATAACCTACTGCCTGTACATATCTTTACCACATTTTAACTTTAGTTTGTCAAAATATTGCACCCTTTCCTGCTTACCAAGCCCTTCTTTATATAATTTAGCAGCTTCCACATATTTTGACGTGGTTTAGACAGCATAAGTTAGCAGAACAACATATTCAGTAGTACATTAACCGTGCAAACCATGCTGTTGTTTACATCCGAGTATCACCAATATGGACGTGTATCCGGATAACAAATCGTGATATAAGTGCAAACCCTCTATTGGCAAGTGAGGTTTTTTTCAGAGTTGGAGGTGAAATCTGCAGGACAGCAGCTCTCTAGGACTGAGCGTGCCTGACATAGAACATCATAATATTTTTCATTGTATGATTCCTTCAACTGAAGCGTTTAGCTGTTACCTGTGTCCTGAGAGGGACTGACACTGTAACTGTCACTCTCTTTGTCCACTGAGCCCGTCGCACGGGGTGTGGGCAGCCTCCAGTCAGTAGTGAGAGTGTGTGAGGAGACGGGAGGGTGCGGGCGGTTCAGGGTCCACTGGCTGGCGTATCGACTGCGTGTGGCGGGACCTGCTTTAGCTGTGCGGCGGGCAGTGGGGTCTAAGGAAACAGAGACAAACAGTACACGTTAATACAGCATGAAATGACCAGTGCAAAGTGAACCAAATCTCTGACCTCCCTTAAAAAGAAACTACGGTGGTTATACTACAGTGTAGTGATGGTATCAGATGATGATACTATGATACTGAAACATTACCAGACAAAAACCTCAATACGATTCTTTCCCACCTTTGAAACGCCATAAAAAAAGTATGGCTTTGAATGACATTAGGGTGAACATGACAGAATTTCATTTTTGGATAAACAATTCATTTAAGTCAACGCTGGCGAATCCACCTGAATCATCAATGTCTGTAATCATGACCCGTGTCAGAGAAATGTTCCTTTTCAGTTCAGCTTCGCTGAAGCTGTCAGTGAGAAGAAAGAGCTGATATTCACTTCCTGTGAACTCAATTAAACCGTTCATGTGCTGTACATGTTATTCAAATCATAGGACTGGATAGAGGCAACCTCAATATTCTTTCAGGTCACACTCAATGGCACGATGTGAAATGAATGCATGTTTATGATGATTATTTAGGATAACAGACATTTTAAGAAGATATAGACTGCATTACAGTTCTATACCAATACTGCACAAAGAGCCTTGATTACAAACAAAAAATGTGCTTTTGCATAATTAGTAAGGGTGCAAAAACAAAAGGCTGGGAACCACTGGTATATTGTATCATTAGGAACCCAATTTTTGAAAACTGAAACAGAAAAAAATAATAAATAAAAAATAATATCAGAATTCGTATTTTTTGTTACACTATGTTAAATAGTGAAATTTTGATCTAACAAACTATATACAGTCATTGCCAAAAATATTGGCACCCTTGCAATTCTGTTAACACTTCTCTCAGAAAATTGTTCCAGTTGCAAATATTTGGGTATTTACGTGCTTATTGTTTTTGTTTGCACTGCAACAACACAAAAAAACACAGAAGAAAAGTCAAACTTAAAACTTCACACAGAACTCAAAAATGGACTGGACAAAATTATTGGCACGTTGTCAAAATTGTAAGAAATAATTGCTTTTCAAGCATGTGATGCTCCTGTAATTTGTATTTAGACACACCTGTGGCAAGCAACAGGTGTGGGCAATATAGTAATCACACTTGCAACCAGTTAAAATTGAGAAAAGTTGACCTCAACCTTTGTGTTGTGTGTCACACTGAGCATGGAGAAAAGAAAGAAGTGTAAAGAGTTGTCTGTGGATTTGAGAAAAAAAAATTGTGGAAAAACATGGACAATCTCAAGGCTACAAGTCCATCTCCAGAGATCTTAATGTTCCTGTGTCCACTGTGCGCAATATCATCAAAAGGCTGACATCCCATGGCACTGTAGCTAACCTCCCTGTACGTGGACGGAAGAGCAAAACGAATGAAAAATTACAACAAAGGATAGTTTGAATGGTGGATAAAGAACCCCGATTACCCTCGCCATCTGAATGAAAAGGGACGCTATGGTAGGACCCAGGACGACACCACTGCTGACACAAAGGCATAAAAAAAAGCAAGGCTGGAGTTTGCCAAAACTTATGTGACAAAACCACAATCCTTCTGCGAGAACGTACTGTGGACAGATGAGACAAAATTAGAGCTTTTTGGTAAAGGACATCATGGCACTGTTTACAAAAAAGAAATGAAGCCTTCAAAGAAAAGAACACAGTCCCTACAGTCAAACATGTTGGAGGTTCAAAGATGTTTTGGGGTTGCTTTGCTGCTTCTGGCACTGGATGCCTTGACTGTGTGAATGGTATCATGAAACCTGATGATTACCAAAGAATTTTGGGGCGTAACATAGTGGCCAGTGCCAGAAAGCTGATCCCATAGAACACCTGTGGAGAGATCTCAAAACCGCAGCTGGGAGAAGGCATCCTTTAAATCTGAATGATTTGGAGCAGTTTGCAAAAGAAGGAAGCGACTGATTTGGGTGCCAATAATTTTGTCCAGTGCATTTTTTTTGGGTTCTGTGTGGAATTGTATCAGATTTGACTTTTCTTCTCTGTTTTTTTTTGTTGTTGTTCCAATGCAAACATAAATAAATAAATAAATAAATAAATAAACAAACATGTGAGTACCAAAACATTTGCATAAATGTTCTGAGAGAAAGGTTGCATTTTCTGACAAAATTGCAAGAGTGCCAATATTTTTGGCCATGACTGTGTATGTGTGTGTGTGTGTGTATATATATATATATATATATATATTTTGACCTCAACAGTTTGTTGAGGTCAAACACAGTGTATAACTGACTTTGTTTCTATTCAGTAATCTCCACAAATTGGCAGCTTTATGAGAATTTATGACATCAGCATAACCAAGCAGACTAGTTCAATTCTTACTTGTACCAGGTCTAGCATCAGACACGTCTACTAGTGGTCCAGTGGCCTGAGACAGAGACTGGTAGTGCACTGTATGGGTGACGGTTGAAGATTTCTGTTTAGATGTTTCTCCAAAGTCATTGTCCGTCAACAGCACCGTGGATCGGTCATCTAAAAGACAAAGGCAGACAAGCTAATGAAAGTAGAGAAGACCACCATCAAGCAATATACAATCAGGGCCTTTAGGGAAAAGCAAACCACTAACATTACACAATGGTCTCTTACCAATTGTCTCCATAGTATCTCTCTCCTCGATGAGTAGCTGGGCACGTGGGATATCAATGTGCATCCTCAGAGTCTGCTGCTGTTTGTTCACAGTGTCTGGTGTACGTGCATTTTTACTGGAGAAACAACATAAAACAATTACATGCACTAATTTAGGACAAACTGCACTGATTTATAATTCAATACCATAGTTATTTACCTCATTAGCATCTCTGCCAGGCTCTTTGCATCTGTTGAAAAAAAAAAAATAGCAAGTTATGAATTGGACAAATGTATTTAATATTAAGAGTGTATTAAGAAATGTTTTGGAGTATCCTCAAGCAGTTATGATGTTCTTTTTGCTAGATATGGCATCTGTCCACACACCTCGTAATCTCTTGAGCCTCTGCTCTCTTCTTCTCCTCCTCAATACCAGAAGTACAATGAAGACCATGGAAATTGCCACCAGAATGCAGATGATTGTGACCATCATCTTAAGTCCCTCATTGCCCTGCCTGTTCTCCTGGCTGGGGTCCACAGTCTTTGGTAATGGAGCAATTGTGCCTGGAGATAGAAGATTGAGCAGCTGATTTTTAAAATCCTGGTCATAATCAAGTTTTGTCCAATTCAAATTTGTAGTTAATATTTTGCAGGTTTATGCTGGTTAGTTCTGATTTAGTGCTGGTGTCACAGCTGGTCTAAGCCAGGCTATTCCCGAGCAAAAAGTGCTGGTTAGACAATTAGGTCTGATCAAGGAAGTCTTGCTGGTTAAAGGAGAACTCCACTTCCAGAACAACAATTTACAAATAATTTACTCACCCCCTTGTCATCCATGTTCATGTCTTTCTGTCTTCAGCTGTGAAGAAATTATGTTTTTTAAGGAAAGCATTTCAGGATTTTTCTTCATATAATGAACTTCATTGGTGCCCCGATTTTGAACTTCCAAAATGTAGTTTAAATGCAGCTTCAAATGGCTCTAAACGATCCCAGCTGAGGAAGAAGGGTCTTATCTAGCGAAACAATCTGTCATTTTTTTGGAAAATAAAAATTTGTATACTTTTTAAGCACAAAAGCTTGTGTAGCACAAGCTCTGCGATGCACGTTCACGACGCTACATACTATTGAATCACGTCGAAAAGTCACACGGAACGTAGGCGGAACTAGTGTTTACAAAGCGAACATGCAAAGACTAAGAAAGTCCAAGTAAGTCAAACACTGTTTACAGACAAAAAGGTACAACGATGTCGGACGATTCTGAAATTGTAGGAGAAAATAAGATGGAGTTTTTCGCCATACTCTACCTTTTTGAGACGGAGTACACAGACGATAAACTTAGACGTAGCGTAGTGTCGTGGACGGGCCAAATTTTATTTTTCGAAAAAAATGACCAATCATTTCACTAGGCTGGGATGATTTAGAGTCCTTTGAAGCTGCATTTAAACTGCATTTTGGAAGTTCAAAATCAGGGCACCATTATATGGAGAAAAATCCTGAAATGTTTTCCTCAAAAAACATAATTTCTTCATGACTGAAGACAGAAAGAGATGAACATCTTGGATGACAAGGGGGTGAGTAAATTATTTGTAAATTGTTGTTCTGGAAGTGGAGCTCTCCTTTAAGTCATGTAAGCAACAGCTTCCAAACACTGAATTGAGACAACACTGATTTTAACCCTGTGTGGTAATCCCTGTGGTAAATTTTGTGGTAAAGATGTAGTACTCACTGCCATCCATGTTTAGAGTGGCGAACAGAACCCTCTTCTCTGCTGTTCCTGCACTGTTGCCCACTCTCATCTGGAGCTCGTACCAGGTGGCCTCCTGTAGGTCGTAGAGAATGTGGTTCTTGGTGAGAGAATCTCGCTTCACCATCGTCCATTTGGTAGTGTCCACCGGTCGATATTCTAGTGTGAAGGAGTCGATCGGACAGCCGCCGTTGTTCCAGCCAATGAGGTTGAGCTCCACACGGGTCGAGTTGATACTTGAGAAAAGCTCATGATCTTTGGCGAACTGTGGCTCTGATAATGTGGAGAAGTGAGAAATAATGTAACTCTAAAGTTAAACTTTGATTGCAAATGATAATTAATAATTAAATCGATGCCTAAGTAGATATTTAGCAGGCAGTTTTATTTAAAGTGTCTCAGCAATCCAAGATTAACTATCCTATGAAACCAAAATACGCTGTAGGATATTGGTGTGTTGGAAATTGGCTTGATACACTCATTTACTATTCTATACATTACTGCACTAATATAGCCCACTTTGGACACCAAGTGTGCTGGAAGGACTGCATCTTTTGTGTATATTGCATTTGCTGCTATAGTAACCACTTGACAACTAGCTTGTATAAACTTAAATTAAACAATTTAACAGTCAAGTAAAAAGGAACTTACATCTGTATGGAAGCCATTTTTTGCAACCATCACATTATATTGGTGGTGCATTATGGGACTGAATGAGGGGACATGATAATGTCCACTATGTATTCCGACACACTACAAAATGTCTGTTGCCTCAAACAGTGCACTATATAAGGGCACAGGAGGTGATTTCAGATACAGCCCATATCTTTTAGCTTTAATAAACTTAAAACAGATAAGGTATTCACAAAAAAACAAACAAACAGAAAAGTATTGATGACATGCTCAGGATTGCATTTTTGTCTCTCCCCATTAATTAGCAAGTAACAAATCATGGCTTAATGGATTAATGCCAACCATTTTACACATATTCGTTATGTGTTTAAAAAATAGTGTTCTCAGATTCCCCTATGAAAATTAACCAAGTTTTATTGTAGTAAAAGTGCACCATGCTCAAGGGCATATTTGCTAATGGCCTGCTTTAAATCAGCATTAGGTTACAGTTCAGATAGGCTACCATTCAATTATCAGTCATGTGATCAGCGTATCCATACCTTTCCCATGGGTTTTAGCCTCAATGATTTCACTGATGCGTCCAGGACCAACCGCATTTTGTGCAGTCAGAGTAAATTTGTACCAAGTGCCGCACTTCAGATTCTCCAGACGGTAAGACCGCTCACTGGGGCTGATAGAGAAACTGCCCCACTCTTCACTGTTATCCTCAGAGTATTGTAGAATGTAGCCTGAACAGAGAACACCACTTTAAAATAAACCCTAAATGCCACATTTTATTCACTTTATGGAGTCTGTAAATTGATACAGAGCACCTACTATGCAAAGCTGACCTTCAAGTTTATTAAAATATTACAGTGTGTGAAATACATCTCGGTTTAAAGCATTTGACAGGTCTAGGTGGATAGTGTTTTATATTTGTCACACAGTGGAAAATAAGTGGATGAATATATGTAATATAAATATCAGTGCTGTTTAACCTCTGATGGAGCTTCCTCCATTGTCTCCAGGGATCCAGGACAGTGTGATGGAGGTGGTAGTTGTTTTGGTCACTGTGAGGCGTGGTTGGTCCGGGGGTACTGAAATATTTTGAGAGTAAAGGTGTAGTCACATTTACCACTGTTCTGAGAATTTTCATGGATAAAAATGAAACATGCAGAATTGCATCAGGTTCCAGTTGGCCACACAAATTCACAGTGTTTCCCAAAAGAAAGTGGCTTGGTTTGAAAGTGACTTATATGAGCTATGCTTCATGCTGTACATCGCTACACCGGTGACCTTTTTTGCTAATGAAATTTCAATAATGTGACATTCACTCTTTATTGGTTATGTCACACGTCTTCTTCCTCTTCTTTTAACAGATTTATCTTCATAAATCACACAAGGCACAAGCTGTGTCCTGCCAATTATTCAAACCAAAACAAAACAAAAAAATAAACAAAACAAAACAAAAAAAACAAAAAACGCTGTTTGGATCTACACAGAATATATTTTGATTATCTGATGCCACACGCACCTTGCACCTGAAGGTTTAGCATGATTTCATCCGAACCCCAGTTGTTGCTGGCAACACATCTGTAGTACCCAGAATCCTCTGCTTTGACAGTGCGAATAACAAAGCTGCCATTGCTGTGAGCGCTGCGACGACCATCGATTGAAACCGGAGCAGGTGTACCATTACTGTAGGAAAATATTATCAGTTTCATAGCAAGAATGATTTACAAATAATTAATTTATCATGTGTTTGCAGTTTCATGCAAACTTCCGGTTTTGTAAAAATACATTTAGAAAAACAGTTCTTTATTATTATATTATTTGACAAAATTTAGAAAATGACTATATTTTTTAATAAAATTACACATTTGTCTGGCCAAAACAGAGAAAGCAAAGTATTTTCTATATGTAAATGTAAAAAAAAAACAAAAAAACATACTTTCCCTTCAGCCACTTGATGGTTGGAGGAGGGTCTCCAACTGCTTTGCATGGAAGGACAATGTCCCTCATCCAGGGGGTGGTCACAGTACCACTGAACGTCAGGATTCGAGCAGGGGCTTAGAAAACAAACAATGGCATCACAGTTGCAGACTCACACAAACTGTTGTCATTTTGCTTCTGTTAAAGGTACAATATGGCTGCATCCCAATTCACATACTACCCACTAAGAGTATTTATTTATTTTTTTTATTCTTCAGTACCTTTAGCTTGGGGCTCTACGGTGATAATTTCACTGGCATTCCCACGACCTGCCGCAGTGACTGCCACAACCCAAATGCTGTACTGCCAGTTCTGGTTCAGGTTGGTCAAACGACGGAAATAAACATCAGGTGCAGCCTCAAACTCACTGATCACCTGTAATGATACCCAATGAAAAGATTTGATAAGAATAACAAAAAATTACATTCATTAGAAAAAAAAAAATCTTCCATTGTTTTTACATTTAGGGCAGGAGTGTCCTATTCTGCTCCTAGAGCGCAACTTTCCTGCAGACTTTAGCTCCATCAAACCTGTCTAGAAGTTTCTAGTGATCCTGAAGACCTTGATTAGTTGGTTCAGGTGTGTTTAATAAATACAGAAGGTAAACTCTGAGAGAAGTATTGTACACCCCTTATTTAGGCCATTCAGCTTATCCACAATGACTTATAAAAGGGCAAAATCTACTGTTTATGGCATACTGCAGAAGTGGACAACTCTGGTCCTTGACATCCACTTTCCTGTATAGTTTTGGTCAAATGCTATTCAAACACCCCTGAACAAGCTAATCAAGGTTTACAAAATTATAGGTTGTTTGCACATGACGTCATTGCTGTGGCGCGAAATGCAGCTGGAGGGCAGGAAGTGATTTTTCTCAATAGGATTCACCGGCAGAAACTAAAAATGCTTTTGCTGTTTATAAGGGGGGAAAGGCAAGAAATTGACTGAAAAGCACAGGAAAAAGTGGCTTGTAAACCTCTGTCTGTGGCCAGGAAGAGAGTCGGATAATGCTTGTGTGTGCAAGTGGTTAAGAAAAGATATAATATGTTAAGATATTAATAAAGAAATATATAAATAGATACAGGGTTAGACAGTAAGAATTCACTCAATGCTAAACACCACATATAGACACAATGTACGATATTATATTTGTAGTTTTAAGAGTGTCATTGATTATAACGGAACATTGTGAGATTGCAATAAGTTGAAATGAGTGACAGCTTTTTAGTGACTATATGGAAGCGCTATTTGCTCGCTTTCTATAATCAGTTCAGAATTTGAATAAAAGTTTCGCTTTACGTACTGCTAACAGGACCAATAGCCACAAACCCTGCACATGCAGCAATGTTTCAGGAGTGACTGAAAAAGCAGAACGGATGAGATGGAGGAAAACATGTACTGTAGTAGTTTAGACACTATTACAAGAGAAAATCACATATGTTGGATGTGATCCTTATGTTATGAAGAGGAGTGATTTTTCAGCTAAATTGAAATAGTTGCCTGCCGTCTAGGCGGTGAATATAAGCTAAACAACTAAGCCTGATTGCAAACAAACTATTTCAAAAGTGATTCTCACATTTATATGAAGGATGCAGGATATGTGTCACTCCTGAAACATTGCTGTGCAGCCCTGGTGAAAAAACAGCATATGCTGGTAGGTATGTTTTGATGCTGGTTTAAGCTGGTCCTTAGCTGGTTTATGCTTGTCCTTAGCTGGTCATGTTGCTGGTCAAGGACCAGCATAAACCAGCAAAGGACCACCTTAAACCAGCATCAAAACCTACCTACCAGCATATGCTGTTTTTTTCACCAGGGATGGTTTTTGGCTATTGGTCCTGTTAGGAGCATGTAAAGCGAAACATTTTTTCAACTTCTGAATTGATTATAGTCTAGAAAGTGAGCAAATAGCGTGTCCATATAGTCACTAAAAAGCTGTCACTCACTTCAATTTATCGCAATCTCACAAGGTTCCCTTGTAATCAACTGCAAATATAATATCTTATTTATATCGTGTCTACGTGTGGCATTTAGCATTTAGTGAATTCTCACTGTCTCTCCCTGTATCTATTTATATCTTTATATTATTATTATTCACACACACAAGCATTATCTGAATCTCCTCCTGACCGCATACGCAGGTTTACAAGGCACTTTTCCCTGTGTTTTTCAGTCAATTTCTTGCCTTTTCCTCCTTATGAACAGCAAATTTTTATACACGATACAAAATGAAATTTCTCATAGGCGTTTTGAGATTCTGCTAGGCAACAAGTCAGCTGCCTAGGTTTTTGGACGCAGTCTATTAGTAGAGAACATAAATGGATACGTCAGATAAGGGAAACATCCAAAGTGCTTATTGTTCGGGTGCCTCCAGCAACAGGTTGGCAAACAATGTCTTAAATCCCGAGAATAAATTCTAATAAAATTTTGTTTAGTAAATTTGAATAATTAAGTTTGGAGGTTCTTATGTGCAGAGTCACAAAAAGGCACAGATAAAGCTCACCGTGGGGTAAGGGTTGGAACAGAAGACGGTGTATTTCCGGATGATTCCATTCAGCTTGAGTGGAGGGAGCCAGGAAACAAACACCACCGAGCTTGTAGAAGCAGCTGCCTTAACTCCAGCCGGAGGACCAGGAACTGGTTTTAGCAGGAGAAATAACATGATTTATTGAGGAGAAACTCTAGAAAAGACACTTTATATGCTACAAAGGAAGTATTCTACAGTTTACTTCCTCCACTCCAATCACCCCTGTCCCATTGGATTGGTATTGTCATTGGGTTCAGATGTCTGTGCTATGAGCAAATAAGTAAACCTAAAAATGGCTAACGTAAAATGTTATCCCATTAGTCAGCTTGAAACTGCTTGATTTTATTTAGGATTGTCACTCCTGCTGATGGTTTTCATTTATTGATCAAGAATGGAAGATTGTTGACAAACTAACTACCGCGTATGAAAATTCTCTCCAATTCAGTCAAAGTAATAGCAAGAACACAAAGTAGAGAACTGTAATAGAATTAAATAGTATGCATTTAGAGAGTGACTTTAGTGTGGAAATGCGTATTTGTTTTTTATCATGGTATGCTGTGGAAGGCATTTGTCCACTTGCAGCTTAAGTAGGAAAAAAGTGTCATTTAAATGTAGTAGAAAAACCCTTTGGTGGGTATAGAATCACCAAGGATAACATGGTCAGCAGCGACTTGGGGCTGGTAAATGAAGCTTACTACTGAAAATTGCCTAGTGCGATATTGCCTTTTTATTGTTTCTGTAGATTGAACTGAGACAGAGTACTCCCAAATCTTTATATGAAAAAAATGCCAGTATGTTTAATCAGAGTCTCACCATCCTCTTTGGTGCGTGTGTAGATCTGCTCGCTACGGACTCCGTCTCCGGCTCGAGTGAAGGCCAGGACCTGGATGCTGTAGTTGGTATATTTCTCCAGCCGTTCCAACTCTAGTGAAGGTTTGGTGGTTGTGATGTTCCTGATCTCTCCCAGCTCTGCAACACACACACACACAAACTGTTAACTGATCTGAGGGGAAGCATCACAAATTATATCTTTAATAATAAAGCAAATGTTTTTCCTAGATTGAAATGCAAGTAAACGGAGAGCAAATGAAGACTCAAACTTACAATATATGACCTCATTCCAATTTTTTTTTTCTTAGGAACACCCATAATTTCACTTGTGTCACTTTTAGAATTTCAACAGTGTCTTAAAATGTGCTCAGATTTGCCAAGATACCAAAGTCTGTAATCAAACCTAAAAAAAATATATCTCTCAACTTCTTTAAAGACCAAATTTGGTTTGGTGCACCAAAAAATGGCTTTGTAAGTCACTTTAGATAAAAAGCATCTGCTAAATAACTGACTGTAAATCTTAATGTATCCATTTTGATCATTAAGTATTGTGTTTCTACTGTAGGTCTACTGCCTCTATTAATTTGCTTTCTGTCTCCTAAAGCAAAGCCACCATGCCCTCTAGTGGTCTGAGGCAGAGAGGTCCCAAATGCATCATTTTATAATCATGTTCATAAGTCATTAAACATAGTACAGTGTCTGAGAGGGCAGTATTTCATGTACATTAAAAGATGCACATATCTCATACATCTATCAATAATACAAAAAAACTCTTGGTGTCCTTTAGATACATTGTAAAAAATAAAATAAAATAAAATATATATATATATATATATATATATATATATATATTTTTTTTTTTACAATTGTTAAAGTACATGCAAAAATTTGATGTTTGATAAATATTTTAAAGTATACTGATATACTGTTAAGCATTATATCATTGGTAATTTTGCCACAAAGTTGTTATTATTTATTTATTTATTATTTATTATAAATTATTACCCAAGAAGTGCAACAAAACATCTTGAAATTCATTATAGTCCTACACTACTGGTCAAAAAACGAATAGTGGGTGGGACAGTGTGTACTATAATAATGTATTATTAGCCCCGAGATAATTCATGTCAGTGAACAAATACATACACAAATACATATACATTAAGCATTAATTATTTGTATTACCAAACAGTCTAGTGGTAGAATTTTCATCAGGTGTGTTAGAGGTTTTGGGTTCTAATCCACCCTCACATTTTTTCTCCTTATTAAAACCAAATATGTCCATACACATGTTGGTGTGTATTTTATTTTGTTTTTTAACAGGAATGAATAGATAGTCTCTGCAACATCAAGCGATAGATTGAAGAGTTCGCAGGTGAACACTGAGCACGAGCCACATTGAGAACGTTCTGTCACTAATAACATCGCAATGAACATTTAGCATGATTTCAGAAACAACAGATTCCAGCGCCAAATTGCATCTTATTTAACAGAAACAAACGTTTCATCAGCATTAGTACGTCAGTGCCGCAAAATGTAAAAAAAGTGGTGGTGACACGTCCTAACTGTCCCAACCATAAATTACGCCTATGGTTCTATTTTACTATATGTTAAAATATAATTTATTCCTGTGATAAAAAAGCTGAATTTTCAGCATAATTACTTCAATATTTAGTATCACATCATCCTACTAGATGGCTGTCACACCCTGGAACTGAAACCCAGGCCTCTGTAACTTAAAAAAAATGAAAATATCTATAAATCCCTTTGTCTACAAATTAGGAATAAGGAACTGGGGGGTTGACATCTGTGTGCTAATAATTATGCATAAATGTAAGAAATTCTCAGCAGAAACTGAGAAGGTCATAACCCTGCCTGACCTCCATCAGGTAGGTTGGCCCAGTAGATGACACGATATCCAAGCAGCATGCCGTTGAGCGCTTCTTTGGGCAGAGCAGACCAGGACAGGGAGATGGTCTCGGGAGTTGTGGCTGTTGTCACAACGTTCTCAGGTGGGCGACTGGGCACTGTGAGGGAAAACAGGACAGGTGGTGTTAGTTAATATATTTATCATGTAATCTCAAAATATGTATGTGCATTACTATTTTCTACACATAGATTTGGAAGCTAATAAGTGAGAGTAATTCATTAATTCATTCAAAGTAAGTGCTGCCACCAAACAAGGTATGTAAATGCATTAAGAAAACAACACTAATACTACAAAGGTGAGAAGCACAATGTGACTAACCATCCTCTAGAGTGGTGATGGTGATTTCCTCTGAGGTGGGACCCATGCCTGCACGATTGGCTGCTTGCACCCGCACCTCATACTGTGTGTACTTCTTCAGGTTATCCAGAGTGAGGGTTTCAATATCCCCTGTGGTGTCTACATTGATGGTGTTGTATTGTGGGCTGCCCCCGGTTCCAAACTCCCGATAACACACTTGGTAGCTTCGGATCAAACCATTCTGCAAGTGTTTGAGGGGGGGCTGGGAAGATAAAATAGAAAAGATACTGTAACATCAGAAAGGCAGATTCTCTGAAAAAACATACTGTATCTGCATTCCAATTTGGAAAAGTAAGTAATTCTCTAGTGATGGGAATGTACATACACTGGGATATGTACAAAGTCTACAACAGTGCTGGCACCTACAGCCAGGTCATAAAATTGATATCACAGACAGCTTAGCTGAATTTAACATCTAAGCGTTAACATCTAGAAAAGTTTATTACCTTAAACTTAAACTTTTTTTTTTTTTTAGATTTATTTAAACTGCTGTGGCAGTGTCAATAGCACATCACCTCACCATTTTTCTACACTATTTTCATTCACCAACAGAACATATCAGTAGAGAATGTTAGAAACTTAAACTCATACTAAATGAAAGATATATGATATTTAGGCAAAATAAAGGTCATTGCACAGTAAAAGTGATTGACACAATGTGAGGTCGTATTTAATTTTTTAACGTGCCAAAATTTCAAAATAATACAGTCATTGTTGAAACAAATAAAGACAAACAAACAAAAAAAAAAAAAAACCACGCACACCTGTGGATCATTCAGGTAACAACACAGTATTATGAATCAAGTGCATGTAAACTTTTAAATGGGGTCATTTTTTATAAATTTAACAATTATTTTCTCTTGTGGACTACATGTAAATGTTTTTTTTAATGTGAAATATCTCATTCAGGTCAGTACTAAATAAAAAAATAACATTTTATATGATATCTCGTATTTTGATAAAATAATTAACATTTTGCAGATTCTGCAAGGTGTATGTACATTTCTGACTGCAACTGTAGCAGAAAGGAACTATTTCCTTGGAGCAAACATTTTAATTATGTTGATTAGATTGGGAAATTAGTTAGATCAATCACTTTGAATTGACAATTTAACTACTACAGATCTCTATAACAATAGAGAAACCCTAGCACTCATTTTTGCTTTGCAATTCTTTGAAGTTTATCTGGGGTCCGCTGCTTCTCCTGTGACCATTTTTACCAGTCACAACCCTTTAGTTTTTGTTGTTACAATCTGTTATGTTTGGTTATTTTGATGTTGTTATCTTTCACCAGATTCTGACTGGTTAATCTCTGCCACTTTTCGAGGATCTGTTGCTGTCTATGCTGACGCCTCCCCTCTGGAACTATAAAAAGCAACGTTGCATCCATTTTTGGCAGGGGTTTTGTTTGTGTTTGTATGTTCCTCCTGGGATTTTGTTACAATATGGATTTTTCATTTGTAACCTGTTACACTGTTAGCTGAATTGAATCTATTCTTTGCCTTGCCCCTCATGTTTAGTTTTGGTGATCTGAGTTGAGCGTGGTGTACGTGTCCATGCACTTTATTCACCTTGCTCTTCACCATGCTCTTCATTGACACACATCTCACTTCACATAGTATCTTCCTTGTGTAGTTCATTGGTTTAGTACTGTTGCCACCCGATGTAAGTTTTGGTTTGTTTAGTTAGTGCAGTCAAAGAAGGGTGTGTTGGTTGGTAGCATGCCGAAGGTGTTATTTTGCCTTTTTTTTTTTTTAAATGCTAGTTTAGATTTAAAACCTTTAGTTTGAGAAGTTTTGTTTTATTTGGTAATTTGTTTTGGCAACACTCGTGCTCACTTCATTATTTCCTTTGGTGAGTTTATTTGTACTTCTACTTCAAAGTTTATTTTCCTTTTGGTTTATTCTAAATCTTTTAAAAACTGTTCCTTGTTATTGGTTGGGGTTAAAGCAAATAAATGTCTTTTTTCTGCTTGAACTTGTGGAGTTTGTGTTCTCCTCTATTCGTCCACTGTCTAACCTGCACTAGGCTAATTTGTTTAGGATGAATGTTACATTCACTTAATATCCCTAGACAAACCGACAAGGTTTTAGTACGTAACACAATGTTACAGATCAAATGATACATAGGCTTTAACAAAATATGACCTTCACATTTCAGCTTTTAGACCCTCCATAATGCTGCCTTAATATACCTCCATTGTCACCTCCATTATTTATTTAGTTATTTATCTGTTTGTCTATTAATTTATTATTTTTTTTAATGGACAATTTTCTGTGATAATCTACATTAAGTCACTACTGTTGATATAGCTTAAACACAAAATATTCCTCAAAAATGTAGCATGATTTATCCAGCTCATATTCCAATTTTGCATAGTAGAACTACATCATTAGTACCTTCCATGTAACTTTGATGCTTTGGGATGAGATTGCTTCCAGCTGCACATCTTGAGGAGCGCCATCAGGTGCTGGATTGATCACATACAGGAAAGACAGAGCAAATAATGGACTGAGCCACTAGGTGGCGACAAAGATAATAAAATGTCATTATTTTCAGTTGTAGGAATACTCACGAGCTTCATCTGTGGTGATGGTCAGCTCATTGCTTGGTCTGCTTTCGCCAATCTGGTTTTTTGCAAACATGCGGATGTTGTAGGTGGAAGCAGGGTGGAGTTCAATGATGGTGGCCTGATTCAGCTGAGGGGAGACGTCTTTGGTCATTTGAGATGAGGCCCATGAAGCTTGAAGAAATACAGAGGAATACAGAGTGACAATGCTATAAAACACAAGATGCTATGTTACAGTCATTTCATCTATCTATTTATCTATCTATCTATCTATCTATCTATCTATCTATCTATCTAATTTATTTTCATAGAACAGATTGTTCCAGTCCAAGACAGTCCAAGATTCTGAGAGGTCAATAGATACCAGCTTCTAGCCGTGCTGAAATACATAATATATATGACTGCATAACAACACCTATATATTAGTATCATCAACAATTCTTGTCTTTAAGACAATAGATTGAAAACAACAACAAAAAACTGTAAGAACCACAGACTAAAAATAAAAATAGACTGAAAAAAAAACCCTTACATGATTTGTTTTTATAGTTGATGTCATATCCTGTAATAGGGCTGTTTCCATCAAAGCCCATTGTCCAGCGAAGTGCGATGGTTCGGTCCTTTACCTCTCTAATCTCAACCTCGGGAGGGTCAGGACGATCTATTGATTAGACAATAAATAGCATACTTTATCATAAAAAATAATAATAATTATAATAATACATGAAATATGTATAAAAAAATATATGTCATATATTGTTACTTTTTAATATATACTTATATTATAATCTATTTTTAATATAAATTTAATATAAAATTATTTAATGTAAAAGCAACATTTGTGCAATCATAAATTCAAATTAAAACAAGAACAAAGCAGAAATTTTACCTTGTACAATCAACTGAATGATTCCTTTATCTTCACCATAAGAGTTGATAGCAATGCAAGAGAAAAAGCCAGAGTCTTCTCTGACGGTATGTAAGATCTGTGAAGACATTGTACATTAAATGTACAAAATATGATAATTTGACTAGTACATAAAGGCATTTTGGTGTTGCTAAACAGTGCTATATATGAATATACTGTATATATGAGTTTTGCTGTTTGCATTCTATTCATTCATGGATAATATTAATATAATTTTATCATTTCATCTGGATGTTTATGAGCATGTTATGGTCTTTTGAATTCGTATAATCATTTGAATGATTATACTTACTAGTGTACAAATGACTCCAGTAATACCCTCAGCCAACATTGTAAAACGTTTTGCACAAACACTAACAAAAAGCAATATCTTTATTCATTAACAATATTTAAGAGTGGAGAAAAATAACAATAAAATACAGTCATAATACTTCTCATGGCTTTCCTCAGAATGGGCAACACAAACACACACTGAAGCGTCTATGAAGACATGTTTCATATTATGCTCAGATAAAGTAAATGTGGCACAAGCATAAACATCCACCTGCATGCTATTCCAACCATAGTACACCACATTATGTGCTTGATTTCTCATGAAATTGATGAAAGAAAAAAAAATGGAGTGATCTTTTGTGCAACTTTAAACAAGATAGTCGTACAGATCTGCAAACCTTTACAATAACACTTATTGGAACCGTCAAGTGCCTTTAAGTGTTTGCAGAGCCTCTTTATATTACAAGGTAAATTTGTCTTCCAGGGTCATTTAATTTTTACAGAAGGTCCCCCAAAATGATTTGCTGATTTATTTATTCATTTTTTTTTCTGAGTAATTCCGAGTATTGAACAGTAAACCTTTAAGTGTCAGCTTTGTAAACATATGTTTATTATGTATCTAGTCAGAAAGACTCATGAGCTGCAACCTTTTAATTTTGGGTATGTCATGTATGTCCCCATGTCAAACTGGGAGGTGCTTAAGAAGGGGTTAAAATATATTGTCATTTTTAAATAATTAACATTAATTGACTATGTTATGAAGTTCTGTAGTTATATTAGCTCATTTTCCTGGTAGCCCACAGTGAGTGTGACTTGGTTTATGTTTGCTATACTGTACGTGGCTTGACTATGTTTAAAACACTATAATACTACTACACTGTACAATGATTTTTCAGAGTTGGAAATAAATATTATTAGAGTACATTTTATAAGAAAAAGCTAGTTCAGTTTTTCTACTTCTAAACTTCATATTTAATTTCACATATTACTTGCAGCATCATTGTAATTATTTGTGAAATTTACTAACAGCTTCTGAGTAAATATTGTTTCAAAGTAGTGTTGTCACGATACCAAAATTTAGATACGATACCTGACTAAAATATCACAATACTACCACTGAACTGATACTATGAAAAAACAGAACAGGAAAAGTAATTGAATAATACATGATCCAAATGGAGATCATAGTTAAGATCATAGTAAAATAAAGCATTTCTCCCCCCTTTAAAAAAAAAAAATAATAAAATAGTAATGATCACATGCAAGTGCCACTACACAGGAGTCAGCTGTAAGAACAGATACTGATCCTACATGTATATAGAGATCTTTGCTATATTTATAAGTTAGCTTAAATGATAAAGCCAAAACTTATTTCATGATATAGTACATTTTTTTCACAACAACAGTTTATATCATGACATAGTCATTTTTTTGTTGTTGTTATTTTACCTTTTTTAATAATAAGAACCCAGACGCAAATAATAAACTAAAGGACAATTATAACAAAAGAAAGACACAAACGAAATAAAGAGGTCCCTATGAAATCTGTTTTATTTTTTCCTAAATTCCATTTTAATTTTTCTAGACTCTATTTTAATGGTTACATAAAAAAATATTTATCAAAAAGCCTGTCTAATTAATTTAAATCATAAAATTTGCAAAATTTAACAGCAATTCAAATTCAGTTTTGTTTCGTGAATCTCTGTTTTCCATTCATTTTCTGGATTTTGTTTTAATCGTTTCATTACATTTTAATAATCCAAAGCATGTCTAATGAATTTATAAAGGATAATTAGACTTGATAAAGAATTAATTTAAAAAAAAAAATTCTGTAAATATTACTCAAACATTGTTTTAATAATATTTTTATTAGTAGTAGTAGTATATACTGTATTTACATTAAGTAACATATTAATATATTTCTGACTGTCAAGTTAAACCGAACTTTTATTTTGAGGGGTTTGACGGGTCTTCATTATATGATATTTTTCTGAGGCGGCAGAGGCTGAAAACACCACAAGTGTCATGGGTATGTGTGTAGTAAACAAAACTGCGCGTCTGCGCCATTCACTAACACAGACACCCAAAAATACGTCTCTTATTAAAACGCATTCTTAAAGTACCGGTACTAGTAAAATGCGGAATCGTACTGTTTTTAAAAGCAGGGTATCGCGATACTTTTTAAGTACTGGTATATCGTGCAACACTATGTAAGTAAATCCTACAAGTTTTATTTTATTTTATTTTTTTTTTCATTTTGTACCTGCACATGGACAGTAAAAGGATTTTTAGCTGAAACATTCATTGCCTTAAAATGTGTAATGTGTATGTAACAGAGTATTCTGTGCTAGGTACTATATACCACAATGCAATGCGCTTGACATGACGTTCCATTTTTGGTATTATGAATTAACTGTTTGTAATATCAATCTGGATATAAAGTCACTTTTTTAAGCCAATTAACAGCCAATTAACTGTTAAAAATAAGCGTAATGGATGCTACTTTTTGAATTAAAGAATATATACAGTATTACATATACAACATTACACAAATTGCACATTATTTATGTTTGCAGTAAGCAGAAATTTTGAACAATGTGACATATTGAGAGCACATTTTGCATCCAATCAGTGCCTGATGAATAAAATCACATCTTGCTGTGTATTTTTTGTCTTATTGAATACAACTTGCAAATCTGTCACATTACCATAGTATAAATGAGATGTAAGCACGTTTCATGTTGATAATAGAGACAAATATAAGTTTGTGCAAACGGTGGATGATTTTTGACAGGAAATGATGTTGGCCACTGACAGCTCAGTCCAGGGCAACTCCGAATATGTGTCTTGGAAATGAGGCGTATGATTGCATTCTCAGTGTAGATGGTGTCTTTGCTCACCTGCAGGGTGGATATGACCTCATCTCCCACTTCCTTTACGGTAACCACATAGCGGCTCATGTCTGGGTTGATGATATGAGATTCCTTCTCCCAGCGAACCTTGATGGGCTTTTCACCGTGAGCAGTGCAGCTCATCTCAGTCATGTGACCCTGTTCTGCTCGTGTGGTGTTGGGGTAAGATGTGATCATGGCAGGAACTGAACAGAAGCACAAACAGAGAAAAATACAGAGTGATGTTATATGGATGAAATAATATTTACCATTAGTGACGAACCACTATGCTATGCTTTCACATGCTCAGCACAGAAATACATCCATTATAAAACATTATTCTCATCAATCAATCAATCAATCAATCAATCAATCAATCAATCAATCAATCAATTCCATTTGCTAATATTAGTTATTGTATTAACTAACATAAACAATGAACTATACATTTATAACAGTATTTATTAATCTTTGTTAATGTTAGTTAATGAAAATAGTCATTCATTGTTAGTTCACGTTAATTCCCTGTACATTAACTAATGTTAACAGGCACAACTTCTGGTTTTAATAATGCATTAGTAAATGTGGAAATTAACATTAACTAAGAATAAAGTGTTAAAGTGTTACAAATTTATAAAAAAAAATGTATATAAAAATATGCATTATCATAAATCACTATTGCTAGATCTAAATAAGTAAATATGTGACACTGAGCATGCAAAATCCTTTGTATAAAATGTTTTCTTGCTTCCACTGAATCACAAAATATTCTCTTTGGAACATTTTCAAATCATGGTGGGAAAATATAGATCATCATGTTTAGCAAAAACTTGTGTAGTCCAGGTTATTCAAGCAAAATGGGAATCATTATACTTTATAATGAAATAAGTATTAAATAATATAAAAAAAAAGAAAAAAAAAAAGAAATTGAAATCGATTTATTTTAAATATGGGCTGTAATGGAACTGTAATTTGAATCTCGTAATTATTAAGAAAAATGACAAAAAAACTGGTCACAACACTTTAAATAATAATAATAATAGTAACAACAACAACAATAACAATATTATTATTATTAGTAGTAGTAGTATTAGTATTATTTAGGGCTGTCAGTCATTTAAAAATTTTTATCTAATTAATTACATGATGTGTCGATTAATTAATCTAATTAACCGCAAAATAAATTTGACTGTGAAAATACCCACAAATGATTATTTAAATAAAATGTTAAATGAGAAAGTATCAAGTACACATTACAAAATATAGCTTTAGAAAGAATATTTTATTTGATTCAACATAGAATTTATTACACATAAACATATAGGCTGCAATGGCCTAACATAAACTACGGAACATGATAATTTGAGAAGCATCTTAGTATTTTTTGTTCATATAATGAAAGTTATGTTCCACAAATGAAAGGTTTGAAATGACATGAGGGTGAGTAAATGATGACAGAATTAAAATTTAAAATTTAAACTATTCCTTTAATGTTTTAATTATTATTATTGTGTTGTTGTTGTTGTTGCTGTTTTAATGAAATTATACTCTAAATAAGAAGCTAAATCTGACAGCAGGTGGCGGTAAATGTTTTTATAAGTCATTCACTCATTCGGTCGATTCCTTTAAATGGCTGATTCATTCAGTAATGAAGTAAATGGCTCTCTTTATGAATAGGAACTTTGAATCATTGATTCACACGATTCGTTTAAAATGCGGATTCATTTAGAAACTAAACACTGTGTTGCTCTGAGACGTGCAACAATTCTGCTGTGGCTTGAAAGGTAATATATTCTCTGCAAAATTGAGCAAAAACATATATATATATACATATATACATATATGTATATATGTAATATATATACATCATATAATGTTTAAAATATGACACAATATCTTTTTATTTACTGAACTGTATAAAATCACATTGAAGCTCGTGACAAAATCAGCACTCTTGTCATATTGTTCTTCTTGCCTGTGTGATATCGTGTGAAACGTGACATAAATAAATATGAGACAAAATACAGGAGCACATATAATTTTTTGCAACAATATCTTGAATTTTAGGACATAACTGCATTTATGGAGTTGTTGCCCTGCATCATATTTGTCAATAGTCGACTGTATATAAGCTGATGTACAAGTCCGGGGGCAGGGCCAAAGCGTTAAAATATTCATATAATCGTATATTTTTTCATAACTAATTTATTAAGTTAATGTGTTAAACTGAGAGCCCTATTATTGATTGATTGATTGATTGCTAAAATATATCATGGACAGTTCTTAGCAGGCTTTGAGATTAACCCAAAATGGCCTTCTTAATAACTATAAATAAATGTAATACCTATCAGCTGATAACCAAAAGATTTCATAAGCAAAACAGAAGCACAGAAAACTGACTTGTACACTGTGTGCAGAATTATTAGGCATGTTGATATTCTGGTCATATTTTTTTTCCAAACACATTTTACCAATTCCAAACCACATCAGTCTTAGTAACTACTGTTAATTTTGTATTTAATCATTTATATGTGATGTATAATTGTCCGTGAAGGCTGGAAGTGAAAAACTCCTTATATTCAGGTGTGCAGGATTATTAGGCATGTTTTCGTTTACAGCTAAAATGAGCCAAAAAAGATATTTAACCCAGACTGAAAAGTCCAAATTATTAAATGCCCATGAGAAGAATGCAATACTAATGCATTACAAGAATTTGCAAAGTTAAGGCTTGACCATTGGACAGTGAAATGCTTGTTGAGTCTGCATGGTCAGAAAAAACAGGTGGAGAAGAAAAGATGCATGTTAACTGCAAAAGAATTAGGAATTAAGGTGAAGAATTAGGTGTGACACCATCAGGAACCGTTTAGTCTCCAGCGCCACCATTTTCCAGAACTGCAACCTACCTGGAGTCTTCAGAAGTGCAATGTGTCAGGTTCTCAGAGACTTTGCTTGGTAAAAAATCCTAAAAAATGCCCCTTACTTAATAAGAATAACAAGCTGACGTGTTGTGAAATACATGAAGACAGTTTTTTTTATATATGCTTTAGAGACAGATAAGTTGAGAGTGACTCTTGAAGGACAAGCATCACATCCTCTTGTGCCTCTGATTCAAGAATTTATCTTCCAAAATCTGGCAGTAAGTTTTGGGAGTTCATGTTTAGTCTCTTATCCTGAAAAGTCTGACTTGCAGAGATGGACTAAAATGAACTCCCAAAACTTACTGCCAGATTTTAGAAGATAAATTCTTGAATCAGAGGTACAAGAGGATGTGATGCTTGTCCTTCAAGAGTCACTCTCAACTTATCTGTCTCTAAAGCATATAAAAAAACTGTCTTCATGTATTTCACAAGACGTCAGCTTGTTATTCTTATTAAGTCAGGGGCATTTTTTAGATTTTTTACCAAGCAAAGTCTCTGAGAACCTGACACATTGTACTTCTGAAGACTCCAGGTAGGTTGCAGTTCTGGAAAATGGTGGCGCTGGAGAACTGGAAACGGTTCCTGATGGTGTCACACCTAATTCTTCACCTTAATTCCTAATTCTTTTGCAGTTAACATGCATCTTTTCTTCTCCACCTGTTTTTTCTGACCATGCAGACTCAACAAGCATTTCACTGTCCAATGGTCAAGCCTTAACTTTGCAAATTCTTGTAATGCATTAGTATTGCATTCTTCTCATGGGCATTTAATAATTTGGACTTTTCAGTCTGGGTTAAATCTCTTTTTTGGCTCATTTTAGCTGTAAACGAAAACATGCCTAATAATTCTGCACACCTGAATATAAGGAGTTTTTCACTTCCAGCCTTCACGGACAATTATATATCACATATAAATGATTAAACACAAAATTAACAGTAGTTATTAAGACTGATGTGGTTTGGAATTGGTAAAATGTGTTTGGAAAAAAAATATGACCAGAATATCAACATGCCTAATAATTCTGCACACAGTGTATTATGAGGTTGTGAAACTGAAGTCAGTGCACACAGGTTACATTACATGGCCAGCACACCACAAACAAAACATGTCCATGATAAGAATAAAATGCAAACCTTTGGATCACACACTTTTAAAATAAATGCCTGCATTGGTGATAAACCTCATGGACAACTAATTTGGTCTAAAAATCATCATTCATTTTGGGTCATATAAAGTCTTGGTATAACAACTGATCATTAGCGCTGCTCCATAAATGACTTTCTTTAAAACTTTTGTTTCTAACCAAGCTGTTATCGGATCTCCTCTTATGAAGTATCTGTGCTGAAAGCAAACTGAGCTGTTCACTGGTGAGAAGTTCACATTGCAAGCGCAGACATGAAAAGAGGTGCGAGACCATGCTCAGGCCTGTCTCACCCCTCCACTGTCTGAAACCTTGTTACCCTGAAGCAGTGTGAGGCATCTGTCTGTCTCTCTCTCTCTCCTTCTCTCTCTCTTTCCTGGCAGGCATGGCTATGATTAAATGATGAGCACACTTCGATTATTCATATAGATCCTTCTGCTTGTTTCGCTCAGCAATACTAGCACTGGTGAAGCAGGAATGTGAATAAAACTCCCCAAAACAGCATGCGCTACGTTTGGGCCCTATGATCATACAGTATATACTTTGTGATGGTAAGTATGTGTTAACTGGATATCAGGACCTCTTTACATTGTAAAAAGAAGTAATGTAGAAATGTGAAAAATGTAGCGCGAGACTAAGAGAAAGTCCCAAACATAATGACAAGCAAGAGCTTGTTATAAAGGGGTGTAACAAAAAGTTCAACTTGCTTCTATTTTGCATGTTTATTATTATTATTATTAATAATAATAATAATAATAAATCAATTCTGAAATTTCAAAGTCTAGCTATTTAAATTAGGTTAACCCTATCCAGATGTTAAATATTTACTTGTACCCCTGAGATTTTAAGTAAATATTTAAAGAAAATTTGCATCTTCTTGGTTCTCTGATGTTAGATTATGGTGACACGCAAGTGAACAGATAAAATATTAAAAACATTTTAATGATGTGTATAGAGAGCTGCACTTATATAGTCCTGATTATTATAAGATTTTTCAACTCTAATTATAAAATGAACAACATTATACTTATTTAATCTGATTTAATATATTTAATTTGCAACAACTGATTTGATACTCACACTATGCTATATTACTATTTTAGATTTAACTCAATTCATTTTGAAGCCACATTTATTTCAATTTTATACTTGATTTAATTATTAGCTTTTTATCAACTCACAGACCTCCTGCAGCTCTCTCACAAACATTTTGCAAAAATATTGTGATGTTGAGTGTAATAAGTACTCATACTGCCATATGTGATTTTGAAAAGTGCACCAGCATTAACTATTGAAAAGAAAAAGGGGCACACACATGCAGTCTGCCCGTGCTCGGCCTCTGAGAGTGGTTTAGTTCGGTGTGAAGTGGCGGAAGTTGACATGATGGAGAGTGTCAGAGTCAGGCCTGTGAACGTTTAACTCTCATCTCTTATTCACTCACAAGCTCGGCGCAGCAGCACTATGCGAGAGAGCGCTGATTTATTTTGCATGACAACTATGAATTTTAAGTACGGCATATTAAAAAACGAAAATATCCCTCCGCCTTCTCTAAATGTTATTGCTCTTTAGCGGAGGGTGCTCTCTGAAGATCTGTTGCGAGTTTGAGACCTACACTGAACCTGCACAAGATCCTGAAGGTATAAAAAGAAAATGCCTCACTATCTATTAACAAGTAGCAAATTAGTAGTTTATTAAGGCAAAAGTTGTAGTTAATGGTTTGTTAATACCAAGAACTGGGCCTTAAAATAAAGTGTGACCTTTTTTTTTTTAACTACAGAGAGTCCACTTTTTCAGCAGCCTTATTTAATTATGTACATACAAACAAGCTTTAATTCAACTTTGATTGAAAATTAAAAAAACAACAACAACAAAAAAAGAACTAATATGTAAAAAAAAAAAATATGTGACTCAATATTAATTATCAACTAATAAGGGTTGTTCACACCAAGAATGATAACTATAAAGAACAATACTATAACAAAACTATGTTAGTGTCCATACAGAATAACATTCTGATTATTATAAGAATGTGCTTATAACAAATGCTATTAAATGCTCAAGCTCTTTAAAGCAGGATGGATTCTGATTCATTGTTAAGGTTTTTATTCATCAGCTGGAATTCGATAAATATATTGTTCCTTTGTGCCACTATCATTATAGTTGTGGTGTGACCTCTGCTATTCTTTTAAATTCTAAATGGTTTTGCAACTATATCTTTATCATTATCATTTTTGGTTTAAATAGGCCTATAGTTGCTAAATTGAAAATAATGATGTACTGTAATTTGCAGTGCTTTAATGGAGTGGGAGAGATTTGTTTCCATAGTAACAGTGTCTTTTCTGATTGGTGGATTTCACTTCGAGATTATGGGTAGTGTAGTGTTAATTCTGCTATTACCAGCTTTTTAAATTAAATATTTTTTAATTCAGTTGAAATTATAATAAAGTGTGGACCAGAATCTCTTAACAACCTTGGTGTGTATACTAAAAAAAAAAAATCATTGCGAAAATTAAAAGCACTTTTCTGACTGTTGCCGTTTTTTTTTTTCATCAGTGTCTTTCATATGATGTTGCAGAAGACATTGATATTGAATGCAATGCAGAGAAAAAAAATAAAGTGACAATATGGTGAGTCCTCAGTTCTTAGAAATTCTCCTTAGTACACATCCAAAAGGGTGTGTATAATCTCATTTAAAGTCTTGCAGTCAGCATGAGAGGGGCTTCAGGCAAGAGGGGCTCTAAATGGTATTCCCATAACAGCTTAGTTGATGTATATTTTTAATATCCAGCAATATTACAGGCTCCTGTAATAAAGAGAGAGGGGGGAGCGCTGATGGCAGCCATAACCACACATCAAACAGAATCTCCCTTTATTCATTTCAGCAGCCATAGAACAGCACCTAACTATTATTAAACAAACTAGGCAAAGCCACAGGGAGCACAGAGAGAGTTTGATATTCGCAAGATGTGTGAGTAAATGTTGTCTTTTCACAGACAACACAGGTGTGTTTTACAGCCAGTCGAAGTAAGACTTTTCAGTTTTGAAAAGGTGACATTAGATTAAATATCTGTAAGATTCTTTAAAATGGTAAGCTTTGTGATAAAGCAATGGGGTTGACAATTATACAAGGTGTTTGTATACAGAACTTCATGCTGATGTTTACATAAATATCCTTTCAATAAGTATTTAGTGTTATCATATCATTTAGCCTACTCTGATGAATAATGTTAGCATTTGTCACAGATCTCTTTTTAGGGTATGCATTAATTGGTAAAACGAATAGTATACACAGAGTGCATTAATAATTAACAGATCAATACATGTAAGTCACTTTGGATAAAAGCGCACACTAAGTGTGTAAGTAAATATCCTAAATAAATAAATAAACAAATATTAGGGCTGTCAAACGATTAATCGCAATTAATCACATACAAAATAAAAGTTTGAGTTTGCCTAATATATGTTTGTGTACTGTGTATAATTATTATGTATATGTAAATACAAACACATATGTATATATTTACGAAATACTTACAAGTATATGTATTTATTCGAATTTTTGTGTAATTTATATTATATATAAATAAAAATATTTTGTACATAACATATTTCACTTAAATATATACATGAATTTGTGTGTATTTATATATACACAATAATTACACACAGTACACACAAATATTAGGCAAACTCAAACTTTTATTTTGTATGCGATTAATCACGATTAATCATTTGTTAGCTTCTCTACTGACAAACAAAACATTAATTTACTATTGTTCAAAAATCCATGATTCTCAGAAATGTAGCTATTTTTATACATGTGTTCTATTAAAACTGGTATGGGAAATGTAGCTACTGTCTTGTAAGGAAATCTTCACAACAAGAAAAGTAATCAAGGCAAGCATCTCTCTCTACACACACACAAACAAAAGATGAGTCAGACCGTGGCACATATGTAGCCTTTAATGGTCTTCATTGTCAGTTCAATGAAGCATATAAGTGGAGTTTAGAGACGCACACGGGTTAAAAAGCATGAAAGATGATCGTCTGATGGAGAGTCAGACACTCGTTATAGTGGCTGAACAATCAATGACCTTGGAGCTCAAAAAAAGGGTAAATATTTATACTTTTATACAGTGTGTAGCACTGTAAAAATTACAAACTGTAATCACAGATCATTCGCATATGCTCAGTGCACACACAGCAAGTGAGCCTTGAAATATTCTTGGCAATTTGGACCAGCATTTACGGCTGGGTGTGAATTAACTATGATAACTCCATTTGTGTTTTCCACTTTGATGGCCATGTTGAATATGATTAGTGTATATGGCGTATCATGCCATATGAATACAGAGGCTGCAGCAGCAACTCTGGGTGTATATAATCCATTTCAGCCCTCATTTTATCACCAGTACAGGGGCACCCTGGGAAACTAGGCCACCTCGTCACGTTGCCACGCCTGAGTGGGCCATCTACCCCCATTTCTCTCACAAACACACACACACTCATTGCCTTCTCTGTGCAGGCCAATGGAGTGTGGTATATTCTCTGGATTGGGAGGGGCAGCGTGAGTGTGTGTGTATGCGTGTGTGTGCTGGTGGAGTGCAGCAGGCTGCCATGCTGAAGCAATTCCCCCTTTTTCTTGCACAATTGGTCACAGTCTGAGCATGTGCTCTCTCTGATACTGAAGGCGAGGGAGTGCCGACAAGACCCACACAAGGGGAAAGATGATGATATAAATGAAAACAAGAAGCAAAACACAAATGAGGATCAAGCTTAATGATTGTTAATTGAACATCACAAAATCTGACTATATTTTTAAAATACACAATAATCCCACAATGGAAAAAAAAACATTAAATATATCTCAAGCAATATGTCATAAAAGCAGGGCTCTACAGTGTGACCATTTCAGTTGTATTTGGGACTGAAAACTACTGAATGCGACTATGAAAAAAATTTGAGGAGCTACAGTGCGACTGACCCGATCAGCATATTCGTGTCTGCGCTGAGGGGAGCTTCAAAGGTTTCTATGTGTTTTTGCAGCGTTGAGTAATGTATCACAGACATATCTCACAAATATTTTCGTAATCAACGTGTAGAGAGCGCGTAAATAAAAGATTCATTGTGCAGTGTAGAGAGCTTCGTTGATTATAATGGAACTAAGATGAGTGACAGCTTTTAATGATTTTAAATGTGTAATTAAAATTAAGTTTGCAAATGATATTGATTTAATACAGCAGTTCAATAAACAAGAAGTTAATATTAAGTGACTTACATTGTCTGACTATAACACTATTGCCTGATTTTGCTCTATTTCATTGTCAAAAATAGTTTTGAAACAAGTCACAGCTGAACCGCTGTGCATCTCCATTCAAACAGTGTTTCGTTTATGAATGAACGTGTGTTTTTAAATGAATCTAGTAAGTCAATGATTAAATTAGCCATTCATAAAGACAGTCACTTGCTTTATTCCTGAATGAATCAGCCGTTCGAACGAATCAAATGAATGAATGATTTAGTAATTAAATCAGTGACTTGCTGCCACCTACTGGCATTTTTATGAATGCATCTTTTTAGTTATTTAAATCATTTAATATTTCTATATTCAAAATTTTATATTTAAAACAATAGTCTCAACATTAATTTATGAATTTGATTGCACTCATGCCACCTCTGAGCCTCATTAAACATATGAAAATACACCTACAAGCCATTTTTGTGTTCTTCTGTGCCACCTCTGGAGTACAAATTAATTTTAATACTGATTTAGTTTGATTGGGAACTTATTCTACTTCGTTCTTATTCTGTTGTTTTAATTAGAAATTTTAAAAAGCTTGTAAAATATATATCTTTTAAAATGTGACCAAAGATGACATACTTTTAATAAAGTTGGAAAAATGCCATTACAAAGGTAAAAACAAAATTCCCATGTAAATCAATATCACCTTGTAATGGGATGGCTAATTTTGATCTGATTTTTTGATTATTGATTAGAAGGTGCTCCTGAAATTTTGACTGTGCTCCTAAAGAAAAGTAAGCGTAGAGCCCTGAAAAGACAATAACATTTAGTACAAAATGACAAACTAGAATAAAGAAGTGAACAGCAGAAGAAAAAAGAATGCAAGGTATATTAAATGTATTTTTCATATTAATTGTGTGAGAAAAATGTGCCAAATTGTAAACCATAGTTCACGGAAATCCTGACATCCCATCTAGCTCTCTTGGGTGCATTTATGAGAGTTCATGAGAGAAGCAAGACTATCTAAATCATGAATCATGTTCTTTTTCGAGTTGGCTCTTTTGAATTAATCAACTGATTCAGTTTAAAAAATTATGATGACCGAATTTGTATTTTTAGAATTTGTTATATTATTGGATTAGTTTATTACACTCCACTTGTGGTATTTCTCACAGGGAGTGTCATAGAGGACACCCAAATCCACTCTAATTTTATAAATAATACTGTTTTTATGTGTGTATGGATGTAGTTTTAAGAGTTTTTTAGGTGAGAATGTACTTGTTCAGACATTGGTTAATAAAGATAAAGTCTACTTTTTTTCTAAATTTTACTTCAATGTTTTCAGAGATGTGAGCTCCAGGGAGTCAGCGGCCATTCAGCACTCATGAACCCGCTGAGAGCAGCCTCACCTCAGCCAGATCTTTTGGAATTTACCACTGGCTCTGATGTCTCTATAGTAGTTAAAATTGAGATATACTTTGCTTTGGGTAATCTATGGTCACATTAATCTATTATTTGTTCCAGAGCAGAATAGTTTTGGCTGAGGACAAAATCTCATCACATTATATTTTTTATTGTAACATCACATTATATTATTTATTATAACTTTAATACTGTATATCAGAGTGCTGCCTTTGTACTTTTGACTTAATTGCCTGGCAACTTTTATGATGGCTGATGTTGTTTATAGAATATAATTATCCAATAAATAAAATTTTATAGAAATAATAGTAGTACTTAACCCTTTTCTTAATCCCCTCTAATAGTAATTAGTATTGGGTAATGGCATACGTGATCAAGATGGTGATTAGTTTAATTGTTTTGCCATTGACAAGAGACAATGAATAAACTGCTAAGTGAGTCAGAAGTGAAGAGTTTTATATTGAAAGAGACTGAAATAGGGTTGTAAACAAGGAAGTTATTTTTAATTATGTAAAAACACCTTGTAAGACACAGCCAACAAATGCACTGAGCAGCGCTGTCACTGGAAATTATTCTTAACAGATAAGAGGATAGTACGACAAAGATATTGCTTTCTTCAGCAGACACTCAAACTAATGTTTTGAGATTGTGAATATGAGATGGTGCTAAAGAACGAATGCTGTATCAGATACAAGTAATCACACTCAGTGAAATCTCTCTCTCATAATACTCTACATAATACTTTGAGCTTTTAATACAGTAATACATAAAGGTTTCAATGAAGCAACTTAACGTTCCTTCGTTACTAGCTCTAAAGTGATGTTTTTAAATGGAGGCTTGGGCTCAGCTATTAAACTGTCAACTTGAGATTTGAATCCATGGTGGAAAAAAAGTAGCTCGCACTGGGCTTTTAAAGACACTCTGTTGTTGTTGTTTCTCTGTGTAACATCCCTAAAAATGTGCATTAAAAAACAAAATATATTTGACTGAAGACTGAAAAAAACGCAGATTCAGCTAGATTCAACTAGCACTAGTTAGTCTCAATACTATTGTATATGCAACTGGGGAATATCAGGATATTGTTTTTATTACCCTTGAAATTCTGGGTAATATAAACTAATTTTTGACCATTCCATCTGTAAAATGCTATTTGTAAAGGGACAGACCACAAATAAAATAAAGTGTTCCCCAAGGCTTTGTCCTGGGCTACTCACATGATGCAAAACCCGAAACACATGAGTGTTATGGATTACTTTTACGGTGGTCATTTTAGGGAGTCATTTTCATGTTAAGGAAAAATACAGCTTTCTAATGTTGTCATTTAATTTCAAGTTTTCTATAGTTCATGTTTGCTGATCTAAATGGCTGGTGATGTTTATACAAACGGAAAGTGACATAATCAGATACTGGTGAAACTGCTCAGTTGGTTTGGTCTTTTCCTCATGCCAGAGTGGGCATAAATGCTGTGTAGTGGGTTTAATGGAGGGGATGCAAGTCTTTGCCTGCTCAACAAATAAACAATTCACCAAGGAGCACAATACCGTACACACAGCAGTCAACAGGGCAGAAGACCCTCAGGCCCCGACACACACTCAGTCACACACACACACACACACACACACACACACACACGCACACACACACTCCTTAGATACAGTGGCACAGACCAAACAAAGAGAACAAAAAATATTAAGATAGAATACATATGTCTATTAATAGCAACATGACCACATCACAATCACCATACATTATTTCACACACACAATTGGACACACACACACATACATACAATCAACACACTCCACTTGACAGGGTCTTACTTTTAACGGTGAGGTACATGCTCTTGCTGATATCGGCTCCCACGTCATTGCTGACCTTGCACAGATAAAATCCAGCATCTTCCTCCAGGACGTGTTTTATGAGCAGAGAGCCCTTCTCCAGGAGCTGGATACGTGAGCCAGAATTCAAGGCGATGGGCTGGAACTGAGGTACACCAGCACCTGAGACAGAAAACAGAAACAATGTAAGATCTAAACACACCACATATATTTAGAATAGTTGTATATTTATGTTTTTTCATATGTAGAATAGCATAATGAATATATAATGTTTAATTTAGCTAATTTAAAGAATATATATATATATATAAATATATATATATATATATATATATATATATATATATATATATATATATATATAAACGCTAACACTATAGGTTTTTTATTCTATTCAAAATATTGCTTTATGAGGCAACATGGCTGCTATATGTTTTAATGTGATCCTGACCATCTGATAATTCAGTAGCATTACACCCTTATTACATGATTTCTTTATTGGATTTAAAGATCTCTGGTGAATTGTTTTGTATCTGGTGTGTCATCTCTGGATTAGGATAAAATGCTACTGTGGGATTCAATAATATGAAATAAACCATAATACCACATAAGCAACTTAATCTGACAAAGCTACAGCCTGTCTGGGCAACAAAATAAAATCATCTTGACAGTGAAGACTTGTAGAAAGAAGGTTTTCGGGATATCCATCTTATTTTGCAATGTGGAAATAAGCTATTTTCTGTGAATGTGTAAGACTTCTGATTCACTAGCCACTACAAGTAAATAACTTAGAAGAGTAAAAAAGTGTAGTAAATAATAAAACAAATTTGAATACAAAATAGTATGTGTACAAGTATGGCTAGACATTAAAATAATATTATTAAAACAATACAAAAAATTTCAGTTTGCAATATCACACGCATATTTTGAATAGCTCGAAAGCAGATGACACTAGAAGCCTTGCACATTTAGAAATGGCCAGACCCACTCTTATGTTAAAAATAAGGTGGATACTATATTGAACATTTCTGGAATACTGTACCTGTTATGAAGTGTTGGGTAACATATACTGTATATGTAAGATAAAGAAAATTATAATGGAAACTCATTCATTTCAAACGCAAATGGAAATTGCTTTCTGAATGTACTATTTTGATTTCAGAGAATATGTCATTCTCAAGAACTCATTCACCCACAGTGCTTCTCTAACCTCTGACCTTCTTTGCTTTCATCCAAGCCCTGTTGAACTTCACCCTCCCAATGTGCAGCCCGTTTTTTTGTTGTGTATATGGACTTCCATTTGTGAGCTTTCATCTACAGTGTGTATTGAGGGCTTCAAACGCTCCGTCCCCTTCAGGAGGAATCAAGGTCGAGCGAGTCACCTGCTCCTGTTCTAATCCAGTAATCCAGCTTCTTTGACCATGGCCTCAATGCAAACACACACCTGTGCTCAGCCCACCTGTCCAGATAACCCCTAAACATGACTAAAGTTATGTGTCTGCATCAGCTCCCCTTTATAATATGGTCCTACATTAGGTTAATTGAGGAAAATAAATAAATAAATAAATTGCCAATAGTATAATGGCATCTTTAGAACAGATGAACTGTATATTAATCAAAATTCACACACAGTGTATAAATAATTGTAATAAACAGCTGGAAATAGTTGGTGATAATACAGTTCAAGTCAAACGATTACATACACCTTGCAGAATACAAAGGGTTAATACAAACGAATGTTATTTTTTATTTAGTACTGACCTGAATAAGATATTTTGCATAAAGAACTTTACATACTGCATAGTCCACAAGAGACAATAATAGTTGAATTTAAAAAAATCACCCTGTTCAAAAGTTTACATACACATGACTGTTATTACTGTGTTGTTACCAGAATAATTTACAAATGTGTATTTTTTAAATTTGAAGATAACGGTAACTTTTAAAATGTAACTTATTTTTTCTTCTGGGAAACATGTAAGTAGCTTTTGAAAAATATGATATTTAGGCAAAATAAGAAAAATGTACATATTTTAATTCTGTTCAAAAGTTTACACCCCTGGCTCTTAATGCATTGTGTTTCCTTCTGGAGCATCAGTGAGTGTTTGAACCTTCTGTAATAGTTGCATTTGAGTCCCTCACTTGTCCTCGGTGTCAAAAGATGGATCTCAAAATCATACAGTCATTTTTGGAAAGGGTTTAAATACACAAAAATGCTAAAAAAAACAAAGAATTGGTGGGACCTGAAGGATTTTTTTGAAGAACAGCATGCAGTTTAACTGTTCAGGACAAACAAGGGACTAATGAACAATTATTACTAATCAAACAAACACAACAGTGGATCATTCAGGTAACAACACAGTATTAAGAATCGTATGGTAGAAGCGTATGGAAACTTTTGAACGGTAATTTTTATATAAATTCAGCTCTTATTTTCTCTTGACTATAAGTAAACACCTTTTATGCAAAATCAGGCCCGTACTAAATAAACAATAACATGCATTTTGTATGATCCCTCTTATTTTGGTAAAATTATTAACAATTTGCAGATTCTGCAAGGTGTATGTAAACATTTGACCTTAACTGCATATTTAAGATCAAAATTAAAAAAGGCTTCACTTTTTAATGCAAAATTCTTTTCTTTTTCTTGGATTTGTAGGAAAAATATAACCTGGAAATGCTTTGGTGAGATTCACCAGTTTTTTTTACAGAAATTCTTAACTGCAGGAATATTTCATATTGGTTACAGTCTTTCACATTTTTGCCCACAGATACTGGCAATGTCCAACAAGAAATAATACAAGCATACTAGCATACCTTTTGAGTGGTTCCATACTATAGTGGGGATTGGGTTTCCCTTTGCCGAACAATTCAGGATCACTGATTTCCCATATATGCCATCCTGGTCTCTTGGCTGTACCTCAAAATGTGGTGGAACTGAGCATAAAAAGAATATTCATTTAAAAAACATGAATAATATAAAATTGATGTAGTTAAATCTAGGTTTAGAGACAGTTTAAAGAGCAAAAACTGAAACAATACATAATAGAAAGTCAAAACATTATTGGTAAAAATGAAAAGAATAACATTATAATATGAATAGCATAAACTGATCTCAAACCTTTAACGATAAGCTGTATACTGTGCTCGACGGCTGCAGCCTCATTGCGGGCAATACAGGTGTAACTGCCGTTATGAATTTCCGACAGGTTTGAAATGCGTAATGAGCTGGTAAAGTCTATGTTATCGATGGTGACACCCAGGCTGGCATTGATCGGTCGTCCATCTTTGTGCCAGGTTATAGACATCGGCAGGTCGCCGGATATGACCACGCAGGGGATGAAAACACGCTGACCGATGGAAGCGCTCTGAGAGTCGGAGTGTTGGATCAGAGGGGGCACTGAGAGAGACAGAGCAGTAACAGAGATGCTTTTAGAAATGCAATGCAATTATAATATAATATTTTAGCATATTATTGCACAGCAAACATTTGATTTAGTGTATGGCTTCAACAGTACAGTTATGACCCCACTCTCCCCTATATCAAAAACAAAGCAAGCTTGATATAACCATTGACTAAATGTTATTTACATGAGATGCAATTTAATGAAGAAATCCTCCATTTAAAATGAGCGGTTGGTGTGTTCTAAGCAGTCGTGACAAACAGCTCAGAACACACTCAATATGGGCTGGTGGACAGAACATATGTGATCACACATGTACAATTATCTGTGATTTGCAATAATAAGGCTCCAGTCGGCCTTCATAACCAGTCATTACAGCTCAGAATCGAGAGATTTCACAGAGGAGGAGGCATAATGTGAACTAATGAGGGAGAAACAGAGCAAAGAAAGACAAAATAAAGAAGACTATAAAAGGGCTCTTTCGTCTCCCAGTAAATTCAGCATAATGCGTTCCCCGGGGACTTCACAAGCATGGTGCTAGTCAGCCTGTCGCGTTTGAGAATCAATGAGTTAAAATAACATTGAAATAAAGCAGCACTTCAGTGCTTATTTAATTCACAACAAAATGGGGATAATGGACTCCAGGGAATCCCTTCGCACGCTTCAGAATTTTAAGCATGAATGGAGCAAATTAGCTAACTCAATCACATCAGGATTTTTCCCCCCTATCTTTATGACTTTGAACTCACAAAAACAGATGCTTGCTTGGTTATTACATAACAACGGTATCAAATATTTGCAGTATAACTAGTGTCTATTTTAACTTTAACAATATAAATGTCTAATATAAATAACTGTGCTTGAGGTAAAGTTTGCCATGTTGGAATTACCGTAACTTTGTGATCCTGTAAAAATCATTAGCGTCTTTGAAGGACTTGTTGGGTAACTGGCAAGAACCAAAAATGGCTCTCTAGGATTGACGTTACATGAACATGCATTCACTCCCTAATTATGGAAATCAGAATTTGATAAAAGCTCTCACTTCTCTTGTGAGTCTGTCTGACTGTCTATCAGACTGCTTAATGTTTCCAAATAAAAAATGAAATTATTTTTTAACATTCATTCATAAATAATTTCCATGATGCAAGGGTGTAGTAGATGTTGCTATATATTTGATAAGGTTTTCTTAAAGGTTATTAATGCATTAATGTTTGGTTGCAATTGTGATTTTTTTTTTTTTTTTTTGGTTGTTACATTGTTGCCTATTCCAGTAGTATGTTCCTGCTCAACTGGAGGCTGCAGTTTTAGGACCGTAGTTCTAGGACCCTATTTTTTGTGAAAGTGCCATCTAGCCAACAGAGGAGACCTGATTCAAACATCAAACAAACAGATGCAAAGAGTAGATACATGGAAACTATTCATTTTTTATCTTATATATTATATATATATATATATATATATATATATATATATATATATATATATTTTAATGTAAGAGCTTGTGTGAACTTGAGTGTTCAAGGTGGTGTCAGCAATCTCCATTTAGCCTATTTAGTTGTGCAAAACAGTTCATTGTGCTGCTGGATGTTGTAAACTGGTATTTGTATTCAAATTATTTTACATTTATTAATGTACTAATAATCACACTGTCAGGAATATTGACCTGTTTTGATGTGTTTTCGGAATATTGATTTGTTTTCGCCCCGGTTTCTGTTCCTGTGTTTCCTTATTTGGTCATGTTCCTGTCCTTGTTTGTTCAATAAGTCATTCTATGCACCTGTGCTACCCTCAATGTCCCAAGTACTTGAGTTTCTGTTTGTGTATTCCTCCTCTGTTGGTCTACAAGTTGTATTAGTTTGTCATTCTCCCTTCCAGCCCAGAAGGGGCTCCCGCTCCTGAGTTTAGCCCAGAGAGGGCTCCTGCTTCCCTGTCTATCCCAGAGAGGGCTAACGTTCCTGAGTTTAGCCCAGAGAGGGCTCCTGCTTCCCTGTCCATCCCAGAGAGGGCTAACGTTCCTGAGTTTAGCCCAGAGAGGGCTCCTGCTTCCCTATCCATCCCAGAGAAGGCTAACGTTCCTGAGTTTAGCCCAGAGAGGGCTCCTGTTTCCCCGACCAGCCCAGAGAGGGCTCCTGTTTCCAAATCCAACCCAAAGAGAAACTCTGTTCCTAAGTCCTGTCCATAGAGGGTTTCTGTCCCCAAGGGCATTCCCGAGAGCCTGGAGGCTCACAAATGCCCGCCCTCCCACCAGCTCCTGCCTTCTTCTCTACTGTTGTCTGGCAGCCCCTCTGGTCACCATCAGTGTGGTGGGCTCACTGCGGGTCTGCCAGTCTCCATCGGTGTATTGGCTGGAGGATTCCCTGTCTCCGCCTCCAGCCTCAGAGTCCAGGACTCCGCCTCAGCCCATCGGCTCCACCATGGCTGCTAGCTCCCTCATCTCTGCCGTGACCTGGCAGTCCCTCCAGCTCTGCCTTGGTCTGGCGTCGACCATCCTGCACCTCGGGACTCCACTCCTCCGGCTGCGCCTCGTCCCTCTGGCTCCGTCAGGCTCTGACAGGCTCCTCCATCCCTTCAGCTCCACCTTTGTCCTCTGTTACTCTGGCTCCACTGTGGCCCCCCGGATCCACACCTCCACGATTGGTCAGCCCTTCCTACTCCATGGCTCCTCCCTCTGTCAGCTCCACCGTGGGCCATCATCATGGCTGTGGCCTGGATCCCGCCTTGATTCTCCTGTTGCAAGTCCCTCCTGTCGTCTTCCTGGCTCCTCCGTCTGGTCCACCTTGGTTGCTCCTTGGCTCCTTCCTCCGTCGTTTCCCGCCTGGACTCTGTTCGTTGTCCTCCTCTCGGGTGTCCGTCCTCCTCATGAGCCTCCCCTCAGGTTCCCACTCAGCCCTCCCTCTGTTTTTTCGACAGAGTGAGAACGTACCTTCCAGGAGGGGGGTGATATGTCAGGAATATGGACCTATTTTGATGTGTTTTTGCCCCCGGTTTTTGATCCTGTGTTTCCTTTTTTCGTCATGTTCCAGTCCTCGTTTGTTTAATTAGTCATTCCATTTACCCTATGTTGTGGATTTATTAAAGACTGTTTCCCTTATTCACGTCTCTATTGTTCCTTCCAGCAGCATAACGTGACACACACTAATTTGTAGCCCAACAGTTTTACCATTTACTGGACTTAAAGCACTGCACTGTGGCTAATGAACTGAAGTCTTGCAAAGACACAAGTCATTCTTTCCAAGAAAACTGAATTTAAAACCAGAATATATATAGAATATTTTGAAATAAATGAGGTTAAATTTTTCAAGAGGGTTACCAACGAGTATGTTTAGGGTTTGGAGTTGGCTAGGACAATAATTAAGTGTATACAATTAAACAACTACTTATTTCCACAAAAAACAAAAACATACAGAATTGAATAGAAAGTCCTATAAAACAGTATGAGCCGCCAATACACTGATACACAGATAAAATAAAATAAAATAAAATGAAATAAAATAAAATAAAATAAAATAAAATAAAATAAAATAAAATAAAATATTTCATTTTGATAGAAATCTGTGTGATTTGGAATTTAATTTGAGGGTTAAAGATTTTGTATGGGACCACACAAATTTCTTGAGTTGACCAACAGAAAGCTTTGAAAGGTTTGAAAGTGACATCTGTGAGAGCAGTTTCATATGCAGTACATCTGGAAAGTATTAACAGCGCTTCATTTTTTCACATTTTATGCCTTATTCCAAAATGGATTAAATTCATAATTTTCCTCAAAATTCTACAAACAATATCTCATAAGGACAACATGAAAGAAGTCTGTTTGAAATCTTTGCAAATGTATTAAAAATAAAAAACGGAAAAAAAAAAAAAAAAAATCAAATGTACCTAAGTATTCACAGCCTTTGCCATGACACTCAAAATTTAGCTCAGGTGCATCCTGTTTTACACTGATTATTCTTGAGATGTTTCTACAACTTGACTGGAGTCCACCTGTGGTAAATTCAGTTGACTGAACATGATTTGGAAAGGTACACACCTGTCTATATAAGCTCCCACAGTTAACAGTGCGTGTCAGAGCACAAAATCCAAGGAATTGTCTGTAGACCTCTGAGACAGGACTGTATCAAGGCACAGATCTGGGGAAGGGTACAGAAAAATTTCTGCAGCATTGAGGTCCCAATGAGCACAGTGGCCTCCATCATCCATAAATGGAAGAAGTTCAAAACCACCAGGACTGACTGTCACCCAGCCCAACTGAGTGATCGGGGGAGAAGGACCTTAGTCAGGGAGGTAACAAAGAACCTAGTGGTCACTCTGAAGAGCTCCAGCATTTCTCTGTGAAGAGAGGAGAACTTTCCAGAAGAACAACCATCTCTATAGCACTCCACAAATCAGGCCTGTATAGAAGGCCAGACGGAAGCCAGTAAAAGACACATGACAGCCTGCCTGGAGTTTGCCAAAAGGCACCTGAAGGACTCAGACCATGAGAAACAAAATTCTCTGGTCTGATAAAACAGAAATTGAACTCTTTGGCCTGAATGCCAAGCGTCATGTCTGGAGGAAACCAGGCACCACTCATCACCTGGCCAATACCATTCCTACAGTGATGCATGGTGGTGCCAGCATCATGCTGTGGGGATGTTTTTCAGTGGCAGGAACTAGTCCGGATCAAAATTTGAAACTCCGGATTCTTGAAGAAAACCTGCTCCAGAGCTCTCTGGACCTCAGACTAGGGTGATGGTTCAACAGGACAATGACCCTAAGCACACAGCCAAGATAACAAAGGAGTGGCTACGGGACAACTTCAAAACGGGACAACTCTGTGAATGTCCTTGAGTGGCCCAGCCAGAGCCCAGACTTGAACCCGATTTAACATCTCTGGAGAGATGCCTGATGTAGCTTGAGAGGTCCTGCAAAGAAGAATGGGAGAAAACACCCAAATATAGGTGTGTCAAGCTTGTAGCATCATACCCAAAAAGACTTGAGGCTGTAATTGGTGCCAAAAGTGCTACAACAAAGTACTGAGCAAAGACTGTGAATACTTATGTACATGTGATTTTTTTTTTTTTTTTTTTTGTATTTTTAAGAATTTTGCAAAGATTTCAAACAAACTTCTTTCACATTGTCATTATGGGGAATTGTTTGTAGAATTTTTAAGGAAATAATGAGTTTAATGCATTTTGAAATAGGGCTGTAACATAACAAAATGTGGAAAAAGTGAAGCACTGTGAATACTTTCCAGATGCACTGTATTGCTACACTACTAGCAATGTGCCTTTTTTGGCCTGCAAAATTTCACTGAAATGATTGTGACAGCACCTTAAGTCAAAAAAGGCCAAGTTTCCTTTGCTCAACAAGCCACATTATTGAGGTATCTTTCATATAGCACAGCTTTTGTGAAACAAGTGTGTAAATTGTGATTTATAAGTATGAGTACTAGTTATACTAACATAACTGAATATGACTTGATATTAAAATCTAGCATCTACACAGCAGTACCTTTCACTGTCACATGGACGCTCCGGTGAATTTGTTTCTCTGGATCGACCAACACGTAGCATGTGTACTCTCCCTCATCTGAGTTTTGCACATTGGACAGCTTCAGTGTGCCGTTGTTCTCAAAGGCACGTTGGCGATGGTTAAACGGGAGCAGATTGGAATCCTTATACCACTTAATGGAGTAGTATGGGTAACCGATGATGCGACAGTGAATGTACGTGTCCCTCCCAGCAATGGCAGTGACATTTTTCATTGGTCGAATACTGGCAGGACCTGTTGTGAGAAAGAACCATCAGTATACAGAGCCTCTGAAAGTCAGCTGAAAAGCTTATGTAGTACGTGTCAATATTTTAGTTTTCGACTATTAGATATATTCTGAACAAGCAAGTAACTAATTAAAAAAATAACTAATAATAATTAATCCTAACTTTAAAGCCTCATGAAGGGTTTATCACAAAGGGATACTCCACACAAAAATGCTAATTTGTTCATCATTTACTCACCCTCATGCTGTCCCATGTATATATGACTTTCAAATGAACATAAATGGAGATGTTTAGAAAAATAATGCTTATCATTCCATATCAAAAAACAAACACGATGGTAATCCATACGACCTCAGCTGATGAATCAAGGTCTTCTGAAGTGAAATAATGTGTGTGTAGTAAAGATATACTAAAATACTAATATTTTAAACCAAGTTTACATAAGCACTCACTTGAGAAGTGATGGTCCTCTGTGGTTCTGGATTACTTCTCGCACAAGTTTTACATCATGCTTTACAACATTTTTGTAAATGTTGTAAATTTTCATTATTATTATTATTTTATTGCATCTCTGTGTTCATCTGAAGAAAGTCATATGCATCTGGGATGACATGAGGGTGAGACAATGATTAGAGAATTTTCATTTTTGGGTGAAGTATCCGTTTAAGGTTAGACAGAGTTTAACTTTATGTAACTCAGTACAACGTAACAACCATTGGGGGAAAAGGCAGTAGAACTTGACTGAACTGTAGGCAGAACAGAATTGTGTACAAACACCTACTTCCAACAAACAACTAAACGGTGCAATTCACACCAAGGAAAACTATAATATCTAGAAAGAGTTATCCATTAGCATTCTCATTCCTCTAATGACCATTTATTCCCATTCTTTTCAAATTAGGCAGAGACTATTTGCATTAAGTGCAAACGGCATTTGATACTGTTTAAACTAAGTGCAAATAACGATGTATCAGTTGGTTATATTGGTCTCATAAAAAGCTAAATCTTTTATCAATATGTCTAGCCTACCCTAACAATGGTGATCTAGTGTAAATAGCCTTTGCAAACAAAATGAACCTAAAGTTCAGAGTACAGTACACTGCTACTTTTAAATTAACATCAAAGAGGAATGATGCTTTTTGATAAACTATAGTTACAGCATCTATAAGCAGGTGTTAAACGGCTGAAACAGCCGGTTAAACAGCCAAAACTTGACCCCCTTGGTTTGCAGTGATAGCAATTAAATTACTTAAAGAAGAACTCCACTTCCAGAACAACAATTTACAAATAATTTACTCACCCCGTTGTCATCCAAGATGTTCATGTCTTTCTGTCTTCAGTCGTAAAGAAATTATGTTTTTTTTTTCATATAATGGACTTGATTGGTGCCCCGATTTTGATCTTCCACAATGTAGTTTAAATGCAGCTTCAAAGGGCTCTAAATGATCCCAGCCAAGGAAGAAGGGTCTTATCTAGCGAACGATCTGTCATTTTTTTCTGAAAATAAAATTTGGTATACTTTTTAAGCACAAAAGCTTGTGTAGCACAGGCTCTGGGATGCGCGTTCACGATGCTACGAATTAGTGATGGGTCGTTCTTGAACGATTCGTTCATTTTGTTTGTAGTGTGATCAACGTTTGTGTAAGCAGTAGATGTGTTAGGGAAGTAACACGTAACATTTTAATTATATTTTGCTAAAATGAACGGAATGAACGAAAAAATAACTCGAAAAAAGATTTGTTCATTTTGCTGAACGAGTCGGTAAAATGATCCGAACTTCCCATCGCTACTACGAATCACGTCTAAGTTCATCGTATGTGTACTCCGGCTCAGAAAGGTAGAGTATGGCGAAAAACTGCATCTAATTTTCTCCTACAACTTCAGAATCGTCCGACATCGTTGTACCTTTTTGTTTGTATACAGCATTTGACTTATTCGCACTTTCTTAGTCTTTGCGCGTTCGCTTTGAACACACTGGGTCTGTAGTTCCACCTATGTTCGGCGTGACCTTTCGACGTGATTCAATAGTATGCGAACGCGCATCCCAGAACCTGTGCTACACGAGCTTTTGTGCTTAAAAAGTATACACATTTTTTCATTTTCTGAAAAAAACTGACCAATCGTTCTGCTAGATAAGACCCTTCTTCCTTGGCTGGGATCATTTAGTGCCCTTTGAAGCTGCATTTAAACTACATTTTGGAAGTTCAAATTCGGGGCACCGATTATATGAAGAAAAATCCTGAAATGCTTTCCTCAAAAACCATAATAACCATAATAACCATTTCCTCAAATACGACTGAAGACAGAAAGACATGAACATCTTGGATGACAAGGGGGTGAGCAAATTATTTGTGAATTGTTGTTCTGGAAGTGGACTTCTCCTTTAATGTTACTGTTGGCCAACAGAGTGCAGCAGTCAGGTTCCAGAAGTTAAAAACTCTATTCATTTTCTCCATAGGGAAATAGATTTTTAACAATAACTTATCAAACCTTTTAAAGACAGACATATTGTGATTTGCAAAAAGGCTAACTGTTCATTTATTAATTTATTTATAAGTGGTCACCAGATGCAAAATTCACTTTTACATGTTGTTTGAACATAAATGTGCATACATCCACCCTATAATAATAAAAATCCACCAGTGTTTTTTTTTAATCCCTATAAATAATAACCCTTTTAAAATCAAGCCATTCTCAGATTCTTGGCTGTGTGACGTCACACAGGCCCAGGCCTCTCCCAAGATTGTTGGCTGACACTGACGTTTAACCATAGACTCGCCCTGAGTGAGCTGTAAACAGTCCGCCATTGTTTCGACACCAGAGCAGGAGTAGACAAGAATGTCTCCTAAGTGACTGAGGTGTTCTGATGTTGGATATAATAATGAGCATAGCAGTCTTCATTTACTCCCAACATCTAAGCCACAAACGATACAGTTTTTGATACAACGATACACCCCATGATCTGCCTAACTGTATCTATGTTCACGCAAATTATTTGTGACCCAGCTTTACCTACAGAAGTGAGTATAAGGGGTTTTTTTATGAATCTTTGCAAATCGCCTTTCCTAGTAATGTGCTAGTCAGCATGTTCTATGGCTAAATGCAGCTAAAGTTTACAGTCTCTCAGAGAACTGCTCGGGGTGGGGCGGGGTGAGCAAAGCTCATTGGCATTTAAAGGGACATGCACCGAAACAGCTCGCTGTGAACAGAGCTGATTTTGACAAGGTAAAAAGGCTGTTATTTTACACTACTATTAAAAATTTTAATCAAAGTAGACTTTCCATTAAGTCATATCAACTTGTGGAAAATGATCATCCGATGACCCCTTTAAAACAATCATGTTTGACAGGTAAATTCATGGTGAAAAATTGGCTATGACGCTGTATAGAAAATTCCACCAATTAATCAGACAGTCCTGGTGGGCAAATTGCGCCAAAAGAGCTTGCATATTTGTGTACACTTGCTATCCAAATTATTCAACTCCCTGGACCTGCAAAATAAAAAACTCTATATCTTCAGATAAGCTTACAATTGTAAGTTATTACAATATATTGAGGGTTGAAAAATTTTGAATGCACATGTATATACACTTTATGAGCTTATTTTACAATAACTTTAAATATTCTGTTTTTTTTGTTTTCGTTTTTTTAGATATAATCAAATTTAAAAATAAAATAGTTTTATATTTCTCAGTTTTTTATCCCTAATTATGTCATGTGCAATGCTTCATGGGACTGTTATTCTTTCTCTCATAAAAGCTGTTAGGTACACAGGTACATAGGTACATAGGTACCATTGTGCCTTTTTGTCTGATTTTCAAATACTGTTTTGCTTCAAATAAATGTTTGTAATGTTGTGACTAACCTCGTAGCTGTTTTGTTTGGTTCATGGCTTGTAATGCTTTAACAAACACTTTGTAATATTTTTTTTATACGAAAATTAATATAAACAATACTTGCAGAACGGATGTCACTGAAAAGTAAGCACTATTGCATTCTATACCAGGGGTGTCCAAATGTGTTTCTGGAGGGTTGTTCTGCAGAGTTTAGTTTCAACTGTAATAAAACACACCTGAACCAACTAATAAAGGTCTTCAGACTCACTAGAAACCTCCAGGCAAGTATTTTAGAGATGTTTGGAGCTAAACTGGACATTGGCCCCTCCAGGAGCAGGATTGGACACCCCTGCTCTACACTATGCATTTCTACTCAAATCACAAGAGCTCTACTGCCTTCACTCCCATTGGCTAAGTCACTTCTCATTTGCATATAATGGTCACTGCTCACGCTTCTTCAAAGTGCCAAATTTAATAATAATAATAAAAAATTAAATTAAAAAATTCACATTTTAAGTTTCTTTTTTGCTGCAAGTTGCTGTCATTGAGAACATTCCTTTTAGGAAAGCTGCACTGCATTGACAATCTAAAACAATACAATTCTAAAATTCTCATATAGAAAATAGACAGTCTCTGAACAAACATGAAATTGTTGTGTGTGCTTGTCATGTGGTGTGGGTGTTTTTGAGGAGCTGATCTGACAAGCACCTCTTACGTTTATTCGAGCCTGGTAGGAGACCGATCCAGCCGAGTTGTTGCAGGTGCAGCGATAGACGCCCCCATCGGTGACCTGTGTGTGAGACACATTCAGGTAGCTGAGCACGTGGCCTTCTGTGGTGATGATGCGATCCATGCGGTGGTTGCTGTCTTTGATGACGGGGTCGTCGTCCAGAGTCCAGGTGACGGTGGGGAGGGGGGTTCCTTTCACGTGACACACCAGCGAGATAGGCTCATTCGGGCTCACAACCTTCTCGCTGAACGCAGAGAGGATCTTTGGTGTCCCGTCTACAGAGGTGGAAGACAGATTTGACTTGTTTTATTTTTGCAAATGTTTACATATAGCACTATAGGCTAAATTATAAATAAAAGTATAAATTATAGCAGAAGGTTTAAGATTTATTGGATTTAGTGATATCAATACAGATACATGAAAGTATTAAAATAAAAATAAATAAATAAATAAATAAAATTCACGGTGCATTTGTGAGCATGTGTGATTAAACTGACTGAAATTAAAGTCATTATTTACTGAAAATTTTGCCATGAAATTGAATCACACTGACAGATATGACTGTCATTTTGTATGCATCTTATATGTGTTGTATTCAAATTATTTTATGTATGTTGAATAAAGAATTACATTTCAGAGATGCTGCAGAGGGGAACAGTTTACAGCAAATATTAACTTAAATATGTGTCTTTTCCTCCCACAAATCATGTTTTGTTTCTGTGGCTTTAAATCTATCTTTAATTCTGCAGTGATGCTGCATTTCATTTTTCTTGAGATGTCACTAAGTAACTAACTAAAAAATATCAATAATAATAATAATAATAATAATAATAATAATAATACAATTTGATAATTAATCTGTCATAAAAGGTGGACCATTTTAATTTCATTTTTAAATCTTAAATGATATTTCTGGTATATTGTACAACAATCTTTAAAAATATATTTAAAAATTTAAAATAAAAAAGTATCTTGAAGCAAGTTTATTTGTATATTCTTAAATATTACATTTTTGGACAAAAGAGACAAATATCAATGACTGATTTGTTGTTAGTTTATCATATCAAATCATATGGGTCAAAGGGCAGTGCTAACATGACAGATGTACAATGTCAGGAAATTTACACTCCACACCTGTAAAAGCTCTTTATCTAATTCAGTACACATAGTATCATGCAGTACTGGAGGCAACATCAGTCACTTTGCTGAGCGAGTTGACAAAACATTATTAGATATATGGAAACAAAATTAAGTATGCAAACAGAAAGACCAATCACAGTCCAGTATACAAATCTTCAAAAAGATTTGAGGCTCCTTATGCACAGTTTGAAGCACTGGCTGGCTGTTATCAGAGTCCTTGTGTCCTTAATTTATTTTTTTCATTTTTCAAAATACTAATGGCCTAAGACTTTTACACAGTAAAAATAGTAAAACTATTACACAGTAAATAATGGACAAAGAAGAAAAAAGAAGCTGTCTAGCCAGATGTCTAGCCAGACATTTCTTGCAAACATTTTCAGCCCTGTTTTCCTATAGCATGGCACTTAACAAGATACAGCTGTGTTTTCAAGCTTAGTGCTATTGAAATCTTTAGTCTCAGATCATCCTGGCTTTTTTAACATCATTATAGATTATCAATATCCTCTTTATGCAGTTTTGTGGCAATAGGAGACAGTTGCCCCAGCAACCGAGCTAAAGCAACAAATCTTTTCAGCTGCAGGTCCAGCAGCTTCAGTAGAGTCCAGCAGAGGGTTATATTAAAACACATGCACAGTTTCACATATGCTCCACAATCTCCATAGCCAAATCCAATGTTTGTGTAACATTTTGCTTACTTATCTGATTGACTTTTGAAATCAGCCTATGTACCCTTTATTATCTGTGATATCCTACAATCATGTGTCTGCGGCAGGTTGGATAAAAATAGAAGTTGAAGTAGTGGTTTAAGGAAGTAAATTCATTTATAAATGTCAAACATTGTATTTGCATAACTGAGATTTGGGGGAGGAGCTTTGCTGACACCAACTGCATTAAGCATAAATGTGTAGCTAAATTCTGCATTCAAAAAAAAAAAAAAAAAAAGGCTTTTCACACTGCACTTAACCACGGGTTATTGTTGTCCTAAACACCGCTTCTAACCCTGGGTAAAGAAATGTTTCACACCTGCTACTTGAACCATTGCGGTGCTAAATTCAGTTTAAAATGGCGCAGTGTTTGCTTATTGCTGCTGGATGCTTGGCAACAGACAGCCAATCAGAAATTAAGCAGCGAGGCTCATGTCAAGTCAGTAAAAGGAAACACGCGTTGTGTAAACAGCAGCCAGTAAGAGAAAAATATGATGCTGTCAGTGGCGTCGCGGAAAATCACAACCAACCCCGCAAGTCCGAGATGTTTACGTCACAATATTGAGAATATTTCTGTTTTAAACTATGCAGGCAGGCCAATGGATATTACACAAGCAACGTGCAAACTTTGCGCAGTAGTTATGCCTGTGAACGTCTTAATCTCATTCACTATACAGAAAGTGAAAGTAAAACCACTGACTAAGCTTTCTTATACTGCATTAACAGCGCATATTCCCTCGGAGACGGCGATAGACGAATCTACTTCAACATATGCTGATAATGGTATATAACTGTGTTAAATTATTCCCTTAAAATTTATCTTGCCCCATATAGTGAAAAACATGAGAAGAATCGTGCTTTATGTTAAACAGGTTGTTTTTTAAAATCGGTGTAATCGTAATTAATAGTGAATAAGTGTTCTCTGTTCTAAAGTGTTACCAAGTAACCTAATAATAATAAGCCTAAAACAGGCCTACATTAATTAGAAATGCTAAATCCTCTTAATATTGCCAATATTTGATGCTTTTAACAATATCTCTGGCTATCGTCCACACATAAGCCTACGACACAACTGTTTGTCCAATCAGTGACAGTGACACTGCGAATATGGAAATAAGAACGTTAACCCGGGGTTTAGGAATGTACAGCATGAAATGTTTTTTAATGAATACCCAGGATTAACAGTTAACCCCAGGTATAGTATGAGCAGTGTGAAACGTGATTACAGATAACCCAGGATTCCATTTATCCGGGGTTTAGGATGACCCAGGGTTAACAATTTCAAGTGTGAAATACCTGTGAAATAGGTTACCCAAAAGTAAAAGTCCTGTCATCATTTACTCACCCAATTATTTTGCTAATGTATAATTTCAGTGAAGTTGTATGGACTATGTGATATGTGCATAAATTATTATCCACATTTGCTGCATGGAAAACAGCAGCTTTCATCTTTGAGTGAACTGTTCCCTTAAAAGTAAAACCAGATTTTAAGATAATATATTTAGGTACAGTAAATGCTAACACCCAATGCAAACACAAATATTAAGCAACAAAGGTGTCAAAAGAGATGATCCCCAAAACTTTATGTCCTGCAATGTTTGACATGGTATGTTATGTCCTAGTACTGGCTTACTATCAGCGATTTATCAGCATTTTTATACACTAAAAAAATGGTGTACGATCTCCTTTGAAACTATTTTTTTTAGTTAGAAATTCATAGTAAATTTCACAATTAATTACAGAGGAATGACACATAACACACTGAATTAAACATGCAATTAAACAAAGTATAAAGACTTGTATAATAAATACTACTTTACTGTAAAACATACTCCAATAACTGTTTATTTATAGTTTACTTTTAGTAATTTAATGCTAATAAACATAATACTTTTACTCACCTTCCAAGACGACCTGAACTAAGTCTTGGGTGGACATCTTGCCATTTCGAGCAAAGCACTGATACGCTCCTCCATCGCTCTTGGCCATTCCTTCCATCACCAAGTTCTCGTTGTTGATGCCTGTGATACGTACGTTTACACCCTGATAGATCTTCTCACCATTCCTGTACCAGGTGATTTCATATTCGTCAGATCCAGTCACACTGCAGAACAGCGACACTTGGCTACCCACACTGCCTCTCACCTTCCGTGGGCTCACCACTGCTTTCAGAGGCTCTGGGGTAGATAGAAACACACATACATAGACAATAATGCATTATTAAATATAATAATTATGTCTAAATTGAAAAAATGACTATTGTCATCAATTATCCTCCACTTGTAAAAGACTTCTTTGTTGACAAACAAACATCAGCAAAGCAAACAGTAGCCAATTAGTTTAAGATTTAAGCAAAAACAATATCTGTATTATATAAAGTGCTATATAAATAAATGTGACTTGACTTAGAAGTCTAACATTAATAATATGTTAATAATCTTAACTTTGGATCAGGGTTATTATTGTTAACTAAAAGTGACAAAAAAAAAATACATTTTTGTTACTTTACAAATTAAGTGAAAAAAGAAAATATAATATAAAATGTAAAATATTAACTAAACTATAATAGTACATCAGTGACACTGAAATAATACTGCTTTGGATGGAACAGAACATACAGTAAGTAAAGACTGGCTAATAGCAGCCCATTCACACTAAGTTGTGTGCTGACTAATGATGCTTAACTTGAATTTCTTGGCACACAGCAAACACAATTTAAATTTTAATTGCTTATTATCATTTATATGAATTGTTTTGGTTTGCAAAACATTAGTGAAAAGATTTGTCAAGATTGTATTTGTCAAAGGGGACTTATCATAAAAATTTGAAATACAAACCTCTGAAAAAGCTAGGTCATTCAGAAGTTGTCATAGTCGTAATAATGTAAATGCTACGATTGTTGAATAATGTCAAAAGAAATCTTACGTTTAACCACCAGCCGTCCGACCACTTTGGCATTCCCGAAGCTGTTCCACACCTCGCACACATAACTGCCTCCATCACTGGGTCGTGTGGCCTCGATCAGAAGGCCCGATACACTCTGGTGGTACCGGCTGTCTGATTCTAATGGGCTGTTGTCCCTCAGCCAGCGATACCTGGGCGGGGGGTGACCGGACGCTTTACATGGGAGCTCCACCCGATGACTGACCATAACTTCCCTCCGTTCAAACCCATCCAAAATCACCGGAGCAGAGTCCACAGGTTCTAAAAGAGAGTGAGAGAAAATACATTTTCTTTATGTAGCAGTGGTCTGTGTGCAGCCCTGATGGGTAGATCCAATATGTTGTCTACATAAACATTTTTAACACAAAGTATATAAAGTTAATCAGTGTTTGGCAAGCTACTTGGAAAATGTAGTGAGCTAAGCTAACAGTTACTCTTCATTAAATAAGCCCTGGAAAATGTAGCAAGCTACATGTAGTTTACTACATCTAAGCTATTTTTTATTAATTTGTTTATTTATTTATTTATTTTTATATTGAACCAACATCATACCAAGTCAGTAGTAAATATAACTGTCAGCCAAACAGATAGATAGGCATAATAATTCAGTTTAATTGTTTTTTCAACAACTGTTCCAAACCAGTTTGGCAACAAAATTTACCTCATTTTGTGACATAGGCAAAATAAATGGGTAACACTTCACAATAATGTTCATTAGTTAACATTAGTTAACTAGTGTAGTTAGCATGAACTAAGAATGAGCAATACTTCTGCAGCATTTATTAATGTTATTTTCAACCCTTACTAATGCATTATTCAAATCAAATGTTGTGTTTGCTAACATTAATGCACTGTGAACAAACTACCAATGAACAACAGTATTTTCATTAACGAACATTCACAAAGATTAATTGTTCATGTTAGTTAATACATTAGATAACATTAATGAAATCTTATTGTATAGTGTTACTATATGAATGTATAGATAGGCTACGTTTATGTGCATCGTTGCATGTGTCCAGGGCCGGCCTATGGCATAGGCGGAATAGGCAAATGCTAGGGATCCAAAATGAATGAAGTGTTTTTTTTTCTTATTTACCAATACTACTTCAATACTTTGAATTTAAAATATTACAAAAAAGCAATCGTCCAACAAAAACATAACTATTCGGTTCGACGCATTATCAGTCTTCCCCTGCACAGCTGCACTTCCACATACATCAGTCACCTGATTGTGATAGAAGTTCACTTCACTAATAAATTATCAGTATGTCAAAAAGACTGAAGCCCTCTGGTGCCCAGGGAAGAAAAAAAAGAAGAGAAGAAGAGGAAAACCAGGACAAAGACAGAGGTAATATGATGTAATGAATGATAATCATATAAATAACCTACATGAGGTAAAAGTTTTTGAACAAACTTCATGTTGGGCTAGTCTAAAAGTTTAAAATAAGGTAATAACAGCTGAGGAAGAAGGGTCTTATCTAGCGGAACGTAGATAAGATTAATTTTTTTCAGAATTTTTTTTTTTTTATACTTTTTAAGCACAAAAGGCTCTGGGATGCGTGTTCACGATACTTCGTACTGTTGAATCACATCGAAACGTCATGTGGAACATAGGTGGAACTACAGACCCATTGTTTACAAAGCAAACCCGCAAAGACTAAGAAAGTGCAAGTAAGTTTGTAAACGCTGTTTTTGCCTGTGCACCTTGCACATTACATGGATGAACTGTGATTCTCACCTGTTCCATGTGAAAAAAATACCAGTACAAACTGTTTTTGAACATTTACAAGTTTTAAATGTCTTCCTTGTTACAATTTTCATCAAGAATGTTAAAGAATGTGTGTAGCAATATTTGGAACAATCTGTATCTTATCTTTTATAAAATATGCTTAACTGGTCCTGTTTTTATTCTTATTTATTTTTTATTTATTTTATTTATTTATTTTTTTCTGGGCTTTGCTTGTTTGCACAAATATCTGCCTGCTGCATGAGGGACAGGTGATGATGTTCTGCAATTTGGGGGTATCAGTGCTATTAGCATAGTAAGGGCAGACAGTAATGTGTGAATCCTGTGGACTGGGTGACTTCTTTACAGTGTGTAAGTTTGATTGGGATTGATTAGCATTAAAATGATTTAGCATAGAAAATAATTAGTGTTTCTTTTTTTTTCTATTTCAGAATGCCATCAGCCAGGAAACACAGTCTCATCATATGTGTATGATATCACTGGTGCTGTTCAAAATGGGAACAGTGACTTTGAGATGGACTCTGATAAGTGATGAGTTTTCATGCAAGTGATGAAAGTATAATGTCAAGTGATGAAAGTTTTCATTTAGGTTTTGTAAATATAATCTAAGCATATATTTTATAATAAAATAATTTTTCATAATAAATATGACTTGTTGTATCATTATTGTGTGATTAGTATTGTATATATTCATATAGGCACTGATATAAGGTTACAGAAGCATTACACCCTGCAAATGAACCTTTAGATAACCTCCTCCACATTTGTTCAGATAGTGAGTAAAAACACTGAAATTCAGCTACACCAAGAGCCCAACGTTGTGATGTTACAACATTTCACTAAAAACGTCCTAAATTGTCATATATGTTAAACCTCATTTATTTCTGTATTAGAGGCCTCCCACAACAACATATAAACAGGTTTTTTTTCTTTCAGGGTTAAAATCAGTGGTGCTGCGTAGATGTCATACTTTCTTTGATGAATTTATTCAGCATTTATTTGAAACAGAAATCTTCTGTAACTTCATTTTTAAGGCATTATAAATGTCTTTATTGTCACTTTTTTGTGTTTTCTGTTTACCTACAAGGGTACCTCAGTCATGGGTAGAGGGTAGAAGACAGCACTGGTCATTCACTCCCCCCACCAACAATTCCCACCTGTATTGAGATTTGAACCTGACCTTCAGGTTACAAGTCCGATTCTCTAGGCCACGATTGCCCTAAAAAGGTAGTGTCTTATAGTTTTTGGGTTTGGAACATGGAAGTAAACTACAACAGAATAAGCTTCCAAAAAGATAAATAAAAGCCCACAGTAAATGTAATTTTTGCTCCACCATGCTTGTTTTTGTGGTGGCAATCAGCCAATTTGTTTTCTCATGACATCATTTTCTAGCTCCAGAGTAATAAGTCTCATCATTTACAGCTCAGGTGACTGGCTCAAAACAACTTGGCTGTAGATCTGACCATGAGCTGTCATGATCAAATTGTGAATTTCAAATTGTATAGCTCCTGGTCCCAGCCAAGCAAATACCACTGAGATGAATGGTAAGTCAGGCCTTGGTTTGCCTGTGAGGTTGTGTACACACCGGGTTTCTTTAATCGGATAAAGGTCATAAACAGCTTAAGCAAAAAAAACAATCAGCACACTTGGGTTTTTGTAAACCCTTATAACAGATTTGTATTACAAACAATGTGTTAATAGTTCAGAATAAACAGAAGTTTATTCAAGTGTGCTATTAGTATACTTCTTTTAAACTAAAAATAGAAAAGTGTGCTTTCAGTCTAACTTTTTATGTACTTTTCAGAAATGTGCTTTAGATATATATAATTTAATGACCTTTAAATATACTTGACTTATACTTAGAAAAAGTCTAAGTGTATTTGAGCTATACTTGTTCTCTGAGAATCCGTGTTTTCTTTGTTATACGCTAGGGGTGCTATTACATATCTTCTGTACAGAATTTCCAAAACACAAGTGAAGAAGAAACTAAAACAACAGATGCTTCCACATGTAATCTAACACAATCATCATAAAACAGCATCAAAACCATAGATATGTAAACGTGTGTAACATGAAGAGCTAATAATGACTGTCAAGCTCTGGGGTGTTGATCGACTTCATATTCATTTTGATTATCATGAATATGAGCTTTTTTATTTTTTTATTTTTTGTTTTTTTGGTTTATGAAACTTACCCACATTCAAGTGTTTAGAAAAAAAGAATGCATGAAGCTAGAATAAAATGTTTTTGTTTACAAGCAGATATCCTGTTCTTTCTTTTGATGTTTTGTATGTTCAGATATTCATATAACAAAATACATACAAATTAATGCTTAAATAGGGACATAGTAGTATACTTCAAGTATAATGTAAAGTTCACTTAAAGAAAACTTATGAGTATACTTGCAGTATAAAACTACTAAACTAGCAAAACATAGATGTAAACTAGTTGTGTACTCAAAGTTTATTACTGTTAGACTTAAAGTCTACTTAAAAGTATACTTTTTATATACTAGAAAGTGGGCCAATTTAGTCCCAAGGGGTACTGAAATAGTACACTTAAAATTATACTATTAGTACACTGATATTTGTATACTTACTACATGAAATATACTTAAAAATATATTTGAACTTTACTTAAGTATACTTAATAGAATAAACTTGAAGTATACTTTTTTTGGTAAGGATAATCAGCAACAGACATTTTGTCAGTCGTTTTGTTTAGTCGTTTTGTTTCGTGTTGGTTAGCCCAACCCAAAATGATCTCCAGTATTTTAGTTTTCCAGTACAAAATCTCAACATCCAAACACCGAAAAGCAAAATGACTTAAAGGGATAGACACTGCGTCATGATTGACACTATTGCAATGCCTTTTTTTTTTTTTTTTTTTTTTTTTTGCAATGTAAGTATTGTATGAGTGTGTCATTTTGTACAAATTCATACAATTACAATCTGACTGATGAGCAAATCATACAAAATCTTAAGAAAATAATCCTACAAGTTTGCAACAAATGGTAAAATACTTATGATTCGTCTTGAGGCTATGTTGGGTAGTGCTGTCCAAAATCCCTGTATATTAAACACCAAATATGTTCTAATTGGCTGATTGTGTCATAAACAGCATTTATGTTTCTAGGGCAGACAGACAAATTATTTGTTGATGGAAACTTGAATGTACTGTAGTAGTGTGACGTGCTTTAGCTGTGACTATATTCAAACGATACTGTGGAACGGCCACTCGTCACTAAAAAATGCTGGGTTATTTTTTTTTTTTTTAACCCAAATGGTGGGTTCAGCCTGTTGGGTCATTTTATTGGGTTGTTTATAATATTTTTACCCAGGTGCTAGGTAGTTTTTCTGCACTCTAAAAAATGCTGTTTTTTTTTTTTTTTTTAATTTATCATTTATTTTATTTATTTATTAATGAACCCAAATGTTGGGTTCAGCCTGTTGGGTCATTTTATTGGGTTGTTTATAATATTTTTACCCAGGTGCTAGGTAGTTTTTCTGCACTCTAAAAAATGCTGTTTTTTTTTTTTTTTTTTTTTTAAATTTATCATTTATTTTATTTATTTATTAATGAACCCAAATGCTGGGTTCAGCCTTTTGGGTCATTTTATTGCATTATTTTTAATATTTGTACCCCGGTCTTGGGTAGTTTTTCTGCAACTAAGCTGCTAGGTCATTTTTAATGGGTGATTAAATATTAGGTTATTTTTTCTACCCAACCGCTGGGTTGAGCCTGTCTCCGACGAAACAATCCAGCTGCTGAGTTACAGTCAGATCGCGGGCTTTTTGCATACTCTACAGGAGAGAGTGGTTCTCATACAGTTGTATACATTTTTTTTGCATACATTTTATTTCATTTATAAAGTCTTTGTTGTAGCTGATATTATTTTACACAACACAACATACAGGGACAGATCAACTAAAAGGAGAAGGCTAAATGCATCAGCAGCAGTTGTTTCACATGATGGAAAAGCCTTTTGCCTTGCAACTGATTTTATTCGTTATAATACTGAATTTAATTTAAGTTCATGTTGAAATATGTTAAAATCGTACAAGTTTGCAACAAATGGTAAACTACTTATGATTCGTCTTGAGGCTGTATTGGGTAGCCCTGCCAAAAATCCATCTATATTAAACATCAAATATGTCCTAATTGGCTGACTGTGTCATAAACAGCATTTTTCTTCAGACAAATTACTTGTTGATGGAAAACTGTTCCATTGCATGTAGTAGATTGACATGCTTTAGCTGTGACTATATTCAAATGATACTGTAGAACAGCCTCTCGTACCTTATTGCTTAATTGTATTTTTCGATTTTAAATTTAACTTTGAAATGCAAAAAGTGTAAAAAATTGCCATACGAATTTTCAACCAAATCACAAAGTGCTGGCATCCATCTATAGATATATGAGAGAAGGTTTATGTGAAGCCGTGACAGCAACACAAAGGCCCCTCACCTGATAAAAGCAGTCGGGCACTGTTGCTCTGTCTGGTCTCCCCTGTGTATCGGTGCCGCGTGGTACAGCGATAAATATTCACCGCGTCCTCTGACTGCACATCCTGAATATACAAGGCCCCCGTGGATGTAATAAGATATCTTGGTCCTGAAAAAAAGAACAAAATATTGCGGTTAGACTCACTAACCCCAATTAAAGGCATATAACATGCTGTACTACTAGTTGACTTTATATTCCATCAAAAACAAATGTATGTAAAACATTTATTGCTTTCATAAGATAAGAGAATCCACACATGATGTCTCTTTGAAGCCAGCGCTGGCAGACCTGAGGGAGCGGAGTATTGAACTATTGGACGTGACTGTTTTGCAACTGAGCCAATCGCTCAGTCAGTCGCCCAGAGCTTGAAACAGAAAAAAGCCTTCAACAACTGCAGCCATTCTTACAGCTCACACATACACAGCCGGAGAAACCTTACAATTATGATTGTTAGTTCTTGAAATCCTATTCATTTATTTTCAGGATTATATTGCGTACAGTAAAATGACTGCATAAATGGACACAAATTACTATGATGTTGATGCGTATGAGATGAGAAATGGATCTTGTGGTGCACAGGGGTTGAAAAGAAAGAGAGAGAGAGAGACAGACAGAAAAGGAGAAATAGAGAGTCTGCAGCTATAGCAAGCATTGACCTAGTTAGAAATGAGAGTCCAGGATTTGATACCCTAGAGGGGGTTATAGCTCCTAGTTTACATGCAGTCGTCTGAGACCTGCTACCAGCAGTGCAAATGGAAAACTGGGAAAATGCATCTGTGCACTGTTGTTTTGAAAAGGTTAAAATTAGAAAGGGGGGGGGGAAATTCAGGCACGATTCTTAGATTAGCTGAGCTGTGTTGTGGAATTTGAGGATCACATAATTTCACAGCTATTTCATGGCGTGTTTTGTAAGAGGACACTTTTTCAGTTAAGCAATGATTATGGTTTTTTCAGTTAAGCAGTGATTATGATTACACATGTAGGAGCTTATACATTTTCAAATTCAAGAGAAACATTTTGATCTTACGAATAGAATAGAATAGAATAGAATAGAATAGAATAGAATAGAATAGAATAGAATATCTATTGTTACACGTTAGAATTTCCAAGACCACACATTTACACAAGAACACATTTTTTGACACCATCACACACTGTTTGGATTTATTAAATCAAAGTCAAATCAAATACACACACTGCCTTTAAAAATCCACTTTTTGTTAAAAGATATATGTTGCACATGATTATATGTTGCGTGGTGGATAAGTCACACCAGTGTATAAGTAACATTTTATTATTACATTCAGAAATAATGTAAAATATCAGCAAATAAAGGAATGTGAATACCAGGCCTAAATTATTTATTTATTTAAGCATAACTGAAACTATGATGTGGGAAATGCACTTGGACATGTTCCTCTTTCATGTTTTGCGTGCTTGACATTAATTGCATCATATACACAGCATGTTTCAGATAATAAAAAAACATGACTTTTAGTCCCCCCAAAAAGTAGTATGGTTATTTTGCCTACATGCCATCCGATACCATCACTGCATATAATATGTTATGATATCATCTTCATTATTTTTCATTTCACTTCAGAAATGTAATGGATTTTGTGGACAATTACTAGGCATCCACATTATTCAAGATCTTTACAGATTTCTCTGTGAATTCCCTGCCCTCTGCAATACTTTAGTATGTACAGTTGAGGCATTTTTGTGTAATTGAACCCTTTCCAACAATGATTTTGAGATGCATCTTTTCACTGAGGGACTCATGTGCAACTATTACAGAAGGTTTAAACACTCACTGATACTCCAGAAGGAAAACAATGCATTAAGAATTGGGGTTTGAAAACTTTTTGAATTTGTAGATAAGGGTAAATTTAACTTATTTTGTCCTCTGGGAAACATGTAAGCATCCTTCTGGAGGGCAGTACTAATTTAAAAAAATATATATTTAGGCAAAATGAGAAAAATGTACACATTTTCATTCTGTTCAAAAGTTTTCACCCCCGGCTCTTAATGCATAATTTTTCCTTATGGAGGATCAGTAAATATTTGAACCTTGTGTAATAGTTGCATAGGAGTCCCTCAGTTGTCCTCAGTGTGAAAAGATGGATCTCAAAATCATACAGTCATTGTTTGAAAGGGTTCGAATACACAAAAATGCTGAAAAAAACAAAGAATTTGTGAGACACAAAAAACATTATATAATACTTAACAGATCATTAGTTAATATATATTGACATAGCTAGAAATATGAGATAATGTACTTGATAATGTTTACTAATGTGCTTATTAAACATTATCTAATGATTAACAGATATTATTTAATAGAAACTGAAATGCTTACAATAAAACATACTTTTTAATGTACAAATGTTTTGAAAAAATAGCTTAAGTAGTCTTTTTTAAGCACTTACTAAGTACCACAAACTATTAATGTAAAATCGACAGAGTATTTTTAGTGTCTTTCGCACTGATCCTAAAAAACGTAAGCTGATCACACCGGCGTGATCGTCGACCCCAGGGAGTTAACATATTATTCATTAACTCATAATCACAGTCTGTAAAGGTCATATATTTAGTCTCCTTTTGTTGTGTAGACTTCTACCATTTTCACATCTTTACATATCATTAATTATTTACTAATTAATTAATTATTTTTGCAGTACATAAAGTACAAACTATTGGCAAAATGTGTCCCAGATGACCTGAATTCACCCTATTTACAAATCATTTATTATTCATTTGTTTTTGTTTTTTTTGCAGTACCCAATCTACATTCGAGACTATTCATAATTTGTACATTTTTATAAATATTTACTAATCATTTATTACCTTAATGGGCATTGAACTTTTAGCTGCTGTAACAATGTTTGTGTAAAGGGTGGTTAGTTAAGTAATTTGGGTGCAAAATAACACTTATATTAGTATACTTATTATTAGCTTATTAGTAAACATTAACAAGCACATTATCTCATGTTTTTATATATATATATTTTTATATATTTGAATATATATTATTATATTAATATATTATCTAATGATCTGTTAAGCAGTATATAATGTTTGTTAAAGATCTATTAATGAAAGCTACGATAAAGTGTAACCACGAATGTGTCAGAGAAAATGTCTTTTCATGATCAGAATTTAAAAAAAAAAAAAAAAAAAATAAATAAAAAAAAATTACAATAACTTACATCTAAATTCAAGATCATCTCAATTGACCAACTAACAACATATTTAACTTCAATGTCATCTGCCAACGCTCCACATGGGTGACAGAAGGCTGGACAACATGTTCCCAGCTAATCAATGTTAAATCCAGGATCCAGACTGCCTGTTCCTCAGGGGATGAGAGCACTAATCAGGGATGATTAAGGTCAGAGTTCCTGGTTAACCCTGGACTTGGATTTCTCAACCCGCTCACCACACCCTCCTGTCACCTGACCGACGCAAGACCATACTGGGACATGGAGTCTGAATACAAGTGCCAGGACGTCATTTAAGGACTAAATAGTTAAAACTCACAAAAATGTTCATTTTGCAAATTTAACATCAAAACACAAATTAATGAAATAAATGCTGTTTATGCAGTTAAAAGTTTGTATTCACACATATTTATCATCCGATTTACATCACCCGTCCTTTGTCTTTCATTCTTTTTGCTCTTTACTCTTTTTCCAGCGCCCTTCTCCAATTGTAAGCATGAATAATTCATTTGCAGTGCAGCCCCAGTAGTGCACCAAGACATAACACAATAACCTTTTTCACTTCACAACCATCTCTAAAATTTGTCGAAAATGACACTGAAAAATACCCTAGATGTTCTGGGTGTATAAATGAACTAAAAGCACACAAAGCTGAAAAAAACCTGAAACTTGGTACCTCGGTTTCAACCATCACATCTCTCAACGATGCATCTGTTTCATGACTCTGCTGTTTGGGTTGCGTTAATGGTCTTGTGTCATTCAAGGAAACAGACAGCCTCTCATATTTCCTCCATAAATTATTGAATTTTGTTGCAAACCATGCAAAAAATGACCGGCAGCCACAGAAATGATTCATCTATATTTCAAAAGGATAAATACATTGTGCATGATGTGCCGTATGAAATAATCATGCATCTGGAGTGAGGCTGATACTGCATTCTCTGTGCATGATTTACTGTGGATGCTGGGTTAGTCAACATGAAAATAAATTTGCTTTCTTAATTCAGGTGGAATTTAATTTAATGCAAAAGTGACTCCTTGATATTTCTGCTGCAGTAAATCAGAATAAACACAAAATATGCCTATTAATTAAATACTGACATCATTGCAATGCGGATCTGGACCTGTGCAAGTCATTGCCAGAAGTAAGAACTTGTGCTCCCACAATTCAACTGTTCTAACTCAGCAGGGTGTTTGAGTTGAGAAAGCAGTGTATGTCTCTTTCAAAGACTGATAATATGAATTCAGAGGCCTGTCGTCTCTGCACTGACAACGGGAGATTTTTGTTGCATGCTGAAATTCATTTCAAATCCAGTGGATTACTACACACTTCTGTGGGCTAGTACTTCAAAAGCACACACAGAATGAATTTCAGACCAATCAAAATAATGAAATGCCTAATAATATTATTTAAATGTCCAGCAAATGTTCTAAAGAACTGAGATATCCCAGAATCTTGTTCATAAAACAGTACAGAGTATAGACAGTAGTAGGAATTACCTTATTTATAGGGATTCAATAAAAAAAAAGCTGTGTTCGGTAGCATGGCTCTCATGATAGTTTCATTGATATTATTAGCGGAAGTGTGCAAGCTGAAGAGGAGAGCAAGAGCAATCATGACCCAATTACAGCGCTTGCTCAACTAGAGCAATTAACACATTTATATCAAATGAGTTCAATTAGTGAACCGGGTCCTCTCCAATGCGTTAAGAGACAAGAGGATATTCTGCTGTGCTAAGCGTTGGCATTTAGCGCAAGATAGCATATGCTAAAAGAAAACGTTCTGCTATACTCCGCAAATAACCAGTGCTGACTCAAGATTCTTGCATTTATGCAACATTCATACATTTTTGGAGACAATACCACATTTCTTTAATTAAATCAACTGAGGCAAATAGTTGAATTATTTTAAAACAGGCATGACAGTGTAATTTTTAAACAAATATTTTTGTCATCTGGTTCTGACATTAATTTTTAAAAAATATTTATTGCAGGGCTGTTTTGTGATTTATGAGTTTGTAAAGACGTGGATTTTTGAACTCTAATTTATGATATGAATTAGGTGAAGACATGATAAAAACTGGTAGGTTATGTTTTCTTTAATGTATGGCAAAGAATATTGTTTTGTGCAAGGTGGTACAGTAGATGTGCATAAATTTGTTTTCCAGAAAATGTTTAGATTTGTCTATGCATGCTTGTGTTTTCAGCTGGCACAACATTTTTGAAGAGTTTGAGAATAGTGACATGTCAGCAGGTAGACTACATGATGACTAATCAGACCTCCCGCAAGAGTTGATATCAGATGCACAGGCCCCGGATTTTAATAGGGTCTGTTCTCAGCGATTACACTCATACAATTCGATCAGTGCCAGATAAGTATCAGCATCTGAGACCAATCTGTGGAGGGGAAATTAACACTGATGTAATAAGCTCCATTCGTCATTATTAGAGAGACACACTGACAGCTAATGTCATCATAACCCCCATAAAGCTCACATGCACATCAAAACACACTAGCATGTGTGGCTCTTTATCCTACCCCAACATCATATACAGGAACAACTAAGTGTAAACACCGTGGCTCCACAACACCACCGTCCCGGCCTGGGGTGCATTTCCTAAATGTATCACTAGCCAAATATGTTAACAAGTTCTGTCGTTGACCAATATAGTTCAACAACCCAGCATTTCCTGAAACCATAGTTCCAACAAACATTTGTGGACTGATATGGTCCCCCCGATTTTGAACTTCCAAAATGCAGTTTAAATGCGGCTTCAAACAATCCCAAATGCGGTTGTAAACGATCTGAGCCGAGGAAAAAGGGTCTTATCTAGCGAAACAATCGGTTATTTTCATTTTTAAAAATCTCATGATACGATAATATTATGATATGATATTTTCTTGTGATATTTTAAAACAAACAAACAAGAAAAAAAACAAAAAAACAAATGAAGTCTTGGGAAAAAAGATACATTTTATGCATTTTAAAGTTAAAATTTTCTATCTAATGCACTTTGAGAGTTCAGATTTAGGAGCTTCAACCCATGTTCCTAAAGAAAACCTAAGTCAGTGAATTGACCTGAACTTTAAGGGGGTCTCAACCCTTTTATTTTTAGTTGTAATATACTGTCTCAGGCTAAATTACATTAACACTGGTGTTTCAGAAGCCAGACAAATTAGAATATAATAATAAAAAAAATAATAATAATAATTTTATATTCTTGTTATTCCTATGACAGTAATGGCCATATATTGTAAAACAACTGCACTGTAAAATTTAAAGAAAATTAATATTAATATAGTTATTTTTGCTTTACACTACAGCAGGGACATTACAATAGTTATTTCCTAATTTCTACACTTGAAAGAGATATTTTAAATTTGGTCTGCAGTAGCTTTACCCATTTAAACCACTAGCAATTCATCCTGCACTTTAAAGTTTTTATTTTGACTTAAATTGCAGTAGAGCTTTTATTTTGAAACAAAACTCCAGCTTCAGTAAAACAGGCTTACAAAAACTCTCTTTACAAATGCTGTAATCATCTTCCACAAAAATAAAGCATAACTGGTGGCCGTTGCAGTTGCAAAATGTACGCTAAACTCACAGCACATGCAATAAACAAGTTCATTGCAAGTTCATCGTTCTGAGACGCAGAAAACATCAGATTATGAGTTGATCGCCTGAACGAAGTGAGCAGCCAAAAAAGACGTGATGAAGGGATTAAGCCATATTATGTTTTCATAATGGCATAATGGCCCAAAACACAACTTTGAAGACCTTTTATGTGTTAGAATATATTTATAAATCTACCCTTCTTGCCCGGAAGACCAATATCGTTTCATATCGTTATGTGACCACGAAAATATTGAGACGGTTCTGATATTGCGATACCAGAATATTGATAATATTGTTACATCCCTACTTTATAACACATCATAACTAGCTTGTTAATTTTTCCAACGCTGCATCATACGACAGTGGTTAAGCAGTGTGTCACGACATTGTACGGGAATTGCACTCCGGCCTAATACAGCGACACTGGCTTAACCAATGGCATGATTTTTAAGATGGGACTATTTATTCAACCAATGAATGTCATATGTGGGAGTGTTTTGAAAACCTGTTTGGAAACAGTCATTATGTTTGCATTTTCCTTTTGTTTGCTTCTAGTCCAAAAATTACACACTTCACCTTTAAAGAAAAGGCATCATAGCAGGAACAAGAAAACTGAGGGTATGAGTTTGTGTATGTCAAGAGAAAATGTAAGCAAATGACACACACGGCTTCATTATACTGGAGCTTGTTAAACACTACCTGCAGCCCGAGGGCATGTCCATCTCCCCGGCCAGCTGCTGTCTGTCTGACAAGAGCTCGGCTATTTCCAGATCTGCTGTGAGCCTGCTACCTGACTGAAGCGATCATTTGCCCAAGAGCTTTATTTCCCTCTTATACCTTACCGTCATGTGAACACTAGGTTTGGGGGTAGGGTGGCCAGCTACATAAGAGAGGTGCAGTTTCTATAGCCTCTGCTAACTACCTTGTTCGCATACAGGCCAGTTCCAAAACATCTGATCTAACATCTGACATTAGACAGGAAAGGATTAAGCAACATAGGCCTAATCTGTTGACGAGCAAAAATTTGGGGAAAAAAAGTGCATTGTCTGGAAAGTGTGTTCTGTTTTAAACATTGCATTTAAAAAAAAAAAAAAGCTTCATGTTCATTGATGACATCACAAGTAGCATAAATCTGGCAATGCATCTTTCTTTTCCACCTGCATCTTGCATCTAGCACTTGCATCTCAGCTGCAAAGAACTTTTCTGAATGACTCAACAATTTAAAAAAAACATGATTTTTACTTAGTTTCCTAATGATTTTTGGTATAAAAGAAAAATCGATAATTTCGACCCATACAATGTAGAACAGACTTAAGACTGGTTTTGTGGTCCAGGGTCACATATGTGGTGCGATCTTGGAAAACCCAACACATTTTTTTAGGTTTTGATACCATATAAATCTGCCATATCAAGCCCTTTCCAAAACTGTTTTTATTTTGTCCATATCTTGAACGTAACAAAATATATGGCTTATAAAATATATATGGCCAATATCTTAATTTGGTTGATAGTGATTTTTTCAGGAATGAAATTTTGAGAAAATGGATTTAAAGTGAGACGGCTTTCACATTACGGGTTTAATGAGAGCTGTCTGTCAAGTCAGGAGCACTGTAGGGGTGAGCGGGGCACAAACTAATGCGGGGTTAATTGTAACACACACGGTTTAAATATTTCCACACATGCTAGCGTAACTAAATTTATGGTATTTACTTGTTGTCATGGCAACACTATACAGAGAACAAAGTGCAGCAAAATTCAAAAGCCTTTTGATGATATCGCTGAATATTTATTGTACCATAGTAAAAGTAAATTTCTGGCTGAAGTACATTTTTCTTTCAGTTTTCAGTATTCATGTAAAATGAGACAAATCTGCTATTATTTTAATCGCCAATCTCTTGTTTATCAGTTAGATAAGTCAGCAGAAGACACGGACCACTTTTAAATTCCAGTCGCGCTGATGGGGAACGATGTAACACTGTGTTACAATCTGCCCCGCTATATTAAACTATGCTATTCTATGACATTAGCCATGTAATTTTCACTATTTACTTTTATGGAAAATTTACTTTTATATAAAAAGAAACCACAAGAAACAGGTGAATAAAGACTCACAATCGATGTTTAATGTTGAGAAATTATTATTTCAAGAAATGTAAAACATTTTGGCTCATTTATGTGTCTCGTTTTGTATGAGAGCTGTGTTTGGAGGGAGAGGAGTGTTTTTTTGAATGTCTGAATGTGTTTCATCTATTTGTGCACATTGTTTTGAACTATACTGTATAGCTGTGTTTTGCTATCAGGGCCGTCCTATGTATGGTTGTGATGTGTTCATTGTGAACCCTAAAAAATTAGATTTTTTTTAATATTTAAAAAACGCCATTATTTTATTTGAAAAAGTCAATAATTTTATTTTATTGACAAAATATTTTAGTTTGTCATGTATATGTTTTTTCATTGGATCAGATAACATTTTAAGCTGTTATATGGTCATGATACAACGTGCCCCTCACATGTTACAATGTACCCCACCTACGGGGCATGTTGTCACTTCATTTCCTTTCTTTTGAGGTAAATAACAAAAAACGTATACACTGTAATTATGAAACAAAGCGACATATTTGTACAAGACAAGTGTGAAATTAACGTGGATAAACAATGATACTCTGAACCCTTACGTGGATTTACACAAACTGAGAAATTCAAAAAGTGTTAGGTTGTGCCCCGTGCTCCCCTACTGCATCTTTACACAAATAGACAAACGTCAGTACTTTAGACAGTGTTTTTGCGCTCCGCTATCTCACGATATTAAAAAATAAATAAATAAATAAAAACTTTGTGTGCTGTAGTGTACACAGGACTGGTGGGGAATGTGCATTGATACACCTTTATTAAATATGTTACGTGGTTTATTTTGATAGGTTAACTGTTTTTGTGGTGTTTAGAAAAAGCACCTCTGCACCTCTGCTTCTGTTTGCTGCAATAAATCGCTATTTTTATCCACAAAGCAAGTGAATTTTGCCAAGATATTTTCAGAGAAGATGTTATAGAATAATAATTCAATGAAAACCTCATTTTGACAAAAAAAACCTGACATTCTACCTATTTTTCAAATTTCCTGAAACTGTCCCAGTGCGACATCCGACGGGTTTTCCCAGATCGCATCACATATATTGCTGAGATCTGATGTCTATTCAGTGTGTCTGAAATACAGCATGAAAACGTGATAAACAACATTCAGCAGATGCTCACAATGTTTAGGATTCTGAAAATTATTCCACTACAATGTTTAGCAGATGTCTAGACAGAAAGATTGCCTAAAAATACAATGTGATATTCCGCATGATTCAGATCCTTTTCAAGTTGCATTTTCTGAATATTATATTGTCCAAGACATTAAACATTAAAGATTTTACTAGTGAAACCTTCATATTCCATATGAACATGCTTAAACACAGCAAGTTATGCTACTGTATATGCTAATCTATAATCACAACTTCTGTTACCGTAGCACATTTTGACACAGAAGGCAGACTGACAACAAATGACAATAGCACTGTCTTCGTACAGGAATTCCTTTTGCGATAGTTGCAACACGTTGACAAGTGATTAGATTCATGTAGTTACTCAAACTTCCCCAGGTCTTACTAATGAGCTCATGGAAGGCACTTTATCAGTAGATTAGTTTGACAAGACACAGGGTCAGCTCCATTACAAAACCAGGAAAAAGCCTGTAAAAATTAACTTATTTTTAATTGAAGAGGTTAGAGGGCATTTTTGAGACAATCAGTCTATTTCTGCAGTCCTGCTCTATTGTAGCCTTCAGCTATAGCTCCTCTACAACCATTTTCTTTTCTTTCCTTTCCAGATGATTAGTCCTCCTCTTCTTCTTAACACGTGATAATTACTGTGAGCAAAAATATCTTTGATGGAGCCTCAGAATTTCATAAGAGCACATGCGGTCTGGAACAATGGTAAAGGAGAGAAAGGAAGTAAAAACACAACAGATTTCTGTGTCGTGGCATATAGTCACGGAGTGATATTAAACTCTGTGATGTGTGACATTAACCAAAGGTCACATTCAGAATCATACGACAGCTGGAGGAATGGAGTTTCCCTCTGGGGCTGAACATGTTAGGTCTGTTCCAAAATCAAGTCAGCTGCCTTGCTATTCACTGCCTACATAGGCAGTACCTTTGAAGGCAGTATCCTTATTGTAATGGAATCTAGAAATCTGAGTTTACTCATGAACACACAAATAGTGCTCCTTGTGTAAAGCTCACAAGTCGCCTACCGAGTGTTTAGGTTAGCATGTTGCTAAGATAACAAAACAATACTCTAAAATTCCAGATTGAAACGTTTTTAATTTTACTTCACAGTATGGAATAAAATACATTGAATATCAACCCTTGAGTAAATCGAGTAAATCATTCACATATAACTGCTAGATGACTAAATGATGGGTATTGTTAGCCACTGGCTAATAAACTGTTAGATTTCACTTAACACCCATACGAAAAAGAAGTGTGCTATTAGTATACTTCTTTTAAACTTAAAATAGGAAAGTATACTTTTAGTCTACTTTTTATGTACTTCTCAGAAATGTGCTTTATATACTTTTAAGAAATATACTTAAAATGACATTTGAGTATACTTGACTTATACTTATAAAAAGTTTAAATATATTTTAGCTATTCCTGTTCTCAGAGAATCCATGTTTTCATTGTTATATGGTATTACACGTCTTCTTTACAGAATTTCCAAAACACAAGTGAAGAAGAAACTGAACCAATAGATGCTTCCACACGTTTTTAACACGATCATCAGTCATAAAACAGCATCAAAACTGCAACGTTATGGAATAAAATGTGACCCATGAAGAGGTAATAATGACTTTCAAGCTTTGGGGTGCTGATCGACCCCATCTACGTTCTGATTATCACTCTGAATCCAATTCATAGTCTTTTTTCATCTTTTTATTCAAAATGTTGTTTATTTATTTATTGTTTTATTATTATTTATGAAAGCTAAAATAAAATGTTTTTGTGTACAAGCAGATACCCTGTTCTTTCTTTTGATATTTTGAATGTTCAGATATTCCTATAACAAAATATATACAAATTAATACCTAAGAAGGACATAGTAGTATACTTAAAGTATGATGTAATGTTCACTAAAAGAAAACTTATGAGTATAGTTGCAGTATAAAACTACTAAACTAGTAGTTTACTGAGACTATACTTAAAAGTGTACTAAAAATGCTAGTATTTAATTAGTAAACTATCAATATACCTATAAGTTCACTTTTAGTATAGTTGCAGTACAAACTAAAACATAGATAAAACTAGCTGTGTACTCAAAGTTTACAACTGTTATACTTAAAGTATACCCAAATGAATACTTTTATATACTAAAAAGCAGGCCAATTTAGCCCCGAAGAGTATTGAAATAGTACACTTACAAGTATACTACTAGTGCACTGACATTTGTATACTTACTACATAAAGTATACTTAATAATATACTTCAACTTTACTTAAGTGTACTTGAGTATGAAATAATCTTGAAGTATACTTCTTTTTGATAAGGGCAGTGATTGAAGTCCACTGGACATCAATATAACATCGTGTTGATGTTGGACCCCAATGTCGACAGATGCTGTATAGAGGTTGAGAATGAGTATTAGGCTGATGTCAATTTGATGTTGATTTAATGTTGGATTTTTGTTACACAACCTAAAAAAACAAAATATCAACGTCAGCTGAGATCGTTATTGGACATCAAATTAACTTTGACTTTAGACATTGAACTGACAGTAAATTTTGGTCACCCAACGTCACAACTGAAATTTAACCAAATATCAACATCTTATGATGTTGTGTGCCTGCTGGGTAAGAATATGTTTATCACAGATGTATTTTCACTCTCCTAACTTGCCTGAGAGACTGTGAGTTCCACACTCTGTGGGTTTCTCATCTGCAGAATCCATATGCTGCCTTGCAATACAGTCTAGACAGGCAGCACACTAGGATTTGGAGCTCTGAAACAGCTGCACAAGTTAAAACTTCGCTTAGTTTTGACATACACTGTGTGCAGAATTATTAGGTATGTTGATATTCTGGTCATATTTTTTTTCCAAACACATTTTACCAATTCCAAACCACATCAGTCTTAATAACTACTGTCAATTTTGTATTTAATCATTTATATGTGATATATAATTGTCCATGAAGGCTGGAAGTGAAAAACTCCTTATATTTAGGTGTGCATAATTATTAGGCATGTTTTCTTTTACAGATAAAATGAGCCAAAAAAGATATTTAACCCAGACTGAAAAGTCCAAATTATTAAATGCCCATAAGAAGAATGCAATACTAATGCATTACAAGAATTTGCAAAGTTAAGTCTTGACCATTGGACAGTGAAATGCTTGTTGTGTCTGCATGGTCAGAAAAAACAGGTGGAGAAGAAAAGATGGATGTTAACTGCAAAAGAATTAGGAATTAAGGTGAAGAATTAGGTGTGACACCATCAGGAACCGTTTCCAGTTCTCCAGCGCCACCATTTTCCAGAACTGCAACCTACCTGGAGTCTTCAGAAGTGCAATGTGTCAGGTTCTCAGAGACTTTGCTTGGTAAAAAATCCTAAAAAATGCCCCTGACTTAATAAGAATAACAAGCTGACGTGTTGTGAAATACATGAAGACAGTTTTTTTTTTTTTTTTTTTTTTCTATAGGCTTTATAGACAGATGAGTTGAGAGTGACTCTTGAAGGACAAGCATCACATCCTCTTGTACCTCTGATTCAAGAATTTATCTTCCAAAATCTGGCAGTAATTTTTGGGAGTTCATTTTAGTCCATCTCTGCAAGTCAGACTTTTCAGGATAGGAGACTAAACATGAACTCCCAAAACTTACTGCCAGATTTTGGAAGATAAATTCTTGAATCAGAGGTACAAGAGGATGTGATGCTTGTCCTTCAAGAGTCACTCTCAACTCATCTGTCTATAAAGCCTATAGAAAAAAAAAAAAAAAAAAAAAACTGTCTTCATGTATTTCACAACACGTCAGCTTGTTATTCTTATTAAGTCAGGGGCATTTTTTAGGATTTTTTACCAAGCAAAGTCTCTGAGAACCTGACACATTGCACTTCTGAAGACTCCAGGTAGGTTGCAGTTCTGGAAAATGGTGGCGCTGGAGAACTGGAAACGGTTCCTGATGGTGTCACACCTAATTCTTCACCTTAATTCCTAATTCTTTTGCAGTTAACATGCATCTTTTCTTCTCCACCTGTTTTTTCTGACCATGCAGACTCAACAAGCATTTCGCTGTCCAATGGTCAAGCCTTAACTTTGCAAATTCTTGTAATGCATTAGTATTGCATTCTTCTCATGGGCATTTAATAATTTGGACTTTTCAGTCTGGGTTAAATATCTTTTTTGGCTCATTTTATCTGTAAAAGAAAACATGCCTAATAATTATGCACACCTAAATATAAGGAGTTTTTCACTTCCAGCCTTCATGGACAATTATATATCACATATAAATGATTAAATACAAAATTGACAGTAGTTATTAAGACTGATGTGGTTTGGAATTGGTAAAATGTGTTTGGAAAAAAAATATGACCAGAATATCAACATGCCTAATAATTCTGCACACAGTGTATAGTGTCTGAATAGTATTTACATTGAGTTATTTATGTTAAAAAACATCTAGTATCTTATTCAGATTAAGTATCGAATTTCAGTGGAACAGCACTACAGCACTGTTTACCTAGCTTATGACTCCTATGTTCTGCCTTAAAGGTCATCGGTCATCGGTCTTTTTCCACAAGTTGATATGATTTTTTAGGGTCTTAATGAAAAGTATATAACACACTTTGGTTAAAATGTCTCAGTAGTAGTGTAAAACAACACCCCTTTTACCTATGCATTTAGGTAAATCAAAGGGCGCATTCCCCTCAAAAACAATAGCAATCCTCTGCATCTTCAGCGGTTTAGATGTCAAGAGTAAACGACTGCTATGTTCATTATTACATCCAACAACAAAACACCTCAATTGCTTAGGAGACATTCTTGTCTTCCCCTGCTCCAATGTCGAAACAATGGCGGACATTTTACAGTTCACTCAGGACAGGCCTAAGGTAAAACGTAAGTGTTAATCAACAATCGTGGGAGTGGCCTGGGTCTTTGTGACTACACACAGTCAAGAATATGAGAATGGCTTGATTTGAGAAAGGGGTTATGATTTATAGGGATTTAAAAAAAAAAAAAAAAAAACAATTTAGGGTGGTTGTGTACACACACTGCCAATACATATATAATACACATTTATGTTCAAACGATA